>NC_080073.1:103950105-104094641 GCF_949987535.1 Balaenoptera acutorostrata
CTTTGGAAAAGAATATTGTTATTAATGCTGGCTTATGAGCACCTGCCAAAGGTTTTTCTGCCCGTATTTGCTTATGCTTCTTGAAATACTTTGAAATATTGATTAATCTTAAATCTATATAAATACATATGAATGTAAGTATGTACATACATAAATACACATGTGGGCATACATGCAGATGGATGGATAGATAAACAGATAAGAATAAAACCTTTGGGAGGATAAGGACTCACTTTTCTTCCTTTTTTTCCTTCTCTCTGAGTCTGCCCCAGTAATAAGCAGAGTGGGACATGCTTTGTGTTGTTGCTGACTTGGAGTTTAGAGATGCTGCTCTTTTCAAAGACCCGCGGCCTCTTTCCATCGAATCAGGAGTCATGGCGGCAGCAGGGCCTCTCACTGCTGTCTTTCCCGTGGGCTTGATTTAGTCCAGCCGGTACCCTCCTCCGGCTCAGGCGCTGTTAAGATGGAGAGATGCATTCAGTTGTAAACGAGCAAACCAAATCTGTCTTCTAAAGAAAAGTAGGAACAGCCTCCTGTGGCATTTCTTTAAATGGATTAATATGTTGATCTTAGAGAAAACGGACCCTCCCTCATGTTTTCATTATTGAGCCAGGTGGAATGAGAAGCGGTACTCACTGCTAAGTGCCACCTCTGGGGATTTTGCTGTGTTGTTTCTGTTTTCCAGCACCCCGCAGGATTCCTTCTTCAGCTAAAGCAGACTGTTGTAAATGTACAGTCTCAGCATTCTCTTTGAAACACCAGACACTACTTAGTTGCCTCATACCAAGAACTCTTTACAGTGTTAACTGGCCGTGAACATCTAACCGTGCGAGAAACAGTTGCCGTGTGTCTACCTTAACAAGTGTAGGAAACGGCAGCCTGAGTCTGGTAATAAAGTACCGGTTATCAGAGTACTGCATCTTAGTCCTTAGCAGGCAGCTAAGTCCTTATTCACATAAATGTTTGCTTTTAAGTGAAATTATCAGTCATAGAATAAAATGTAGGCATTAAGTGGAAACTTTTGCCATACTAGTTTATTCTTGATTTCATGAGAAAATACTTTTCCATATTGTAGGCTTTCATTCAATATCGATTTATAAATGAGCAAATATCCATATGATTTTAAGGGGTAGAAGAACGCTTTCTCTATTTTGTAAGGGTCACAAACCTCTGAACCTGCCGTTCTGTGCCATTTATCTGAGTTTAAGGGGAAAGTTCTAGAAGGTGGACTTAGCATTGTTTTACACTGATTCATCCGGCAAAATTCAAAACGCTGGAAGGGTGCTTTTTTCTTTCTTTCTTTCTCTCGAAAAGATGGAATCAGTCTGGATGGGAGGATAGGGGAAAGTCTTGTAATAGTACTGTGATGTTTGCTGTGATTGGAGACCCTTACAGGTTTGCAGGCTGCTTCAGGGAAGTCAGGGCCACCTCCGGCGGTCACGATTTCTCTCCCCGAGGGGACCCGAACGTCTCCTTGTGTTGAGCCCTTTCTGTTGGCATAAAACAGATAGGAAGAGGTTCGGAGGTTTGGTTGCATGGAACAGATCTGGGATGGGATTTATTCTGAGGACACCTAGGGAAACAAGGCCTCTCGGCCACGAGCCCCCGCAGGTCACCCGTCCTGCCTCACCGAGACTGGAAGCCCTGCAAGGATATGGCAGCAGCTCCCACTGGTCCCCTTTCCTGTCTCCTTGCTGTCTCCCTGCTTATACTTTCTGCTACCGGTGGGCTGACTCTCTGTTTCAAACAATTGCTTGGGTCCTTTCAGATTGGACGCCCCACCCTTACAGGCAGAGTGCCTGCCCCTGGCCCCTTACAGGCCTGGCCCTTAGCAGGCGCCTGGGCTCCCAACACGTCCCCCAGGTGCTCCGCTGCCGCCGGGGCCTCTTGGGCCACTGCAGAGACGGGCTGGCGGCCTCGGCTTGTGGACGGCTGCCTTGCATCTTGAGATGAGGCTGCGCCTCTAGGACGGCCTGCCTCTACAGAGCTGGTGGCAATGTGCCTTGTTATCTGGGGTTTGATAAGGGGTTATTCATCGTTTACCTTTGCCTCCTGTTTTGGCAAACACTGTACAAGAAAGATGATACAGTCCTATAGAAGAATTTGATATTGAGTGACCATGTTATAAATCTATATGGGCGCCTCTAGAGGATGTCCAGTCTGCCCAGCCTGCTTCCAAAGACATCTCAAGACTTTCCTCTCTGCCCTTTCCTCTTAGCCATAGAAATCAGCTGGTAGTTGTTTCTCGGGGAGCATGTGAGATGCCTGGAATACACACAACCTGAGAGCTGCACCAAACCAAAGACCTTTGCTTAATGTTTTACTTCTTTTTTAAGTGCTCCCCATGCATTATCATTTTAACCTTCAGAGTGGCTGGGAGAGGCTGTATTCACCTTCTGCTGCTGAGAAAACAGACCTAACACTGCACGACAAGGTAATGGCAGAACCAGTATTAGAATCCCCATTTTCTGGTAGGTTCCAAGACATCCTGATACAAATGTGTCTGATCACTAAATATGTGTGTGTGTGGTTCCCCCAACACAGACACACACGCGCACACACACATGCATACACACCTATGTAGACTCAGTTATTGGAAAATGATAGAATTTACCAGCATCAGTCATTTCTTCTGTGTGTGGTTATGGTAGCTGAGAAGTTAATTGTTAGCCTAGTGAAGACGGAGTCTGAAAACCTGTCCTGTGTTTCTCTAGTATTGTTGAGCCATTCGTCTAGCAATAGGCAGTGCAGGGGGCTCCGTGATTTTGAACAGGAAAGGGTTTCTGTATCCTTCTTCTTCCTCCCAACCATCCATTCAGCCAACCATCCTCTTAGAGTGACATCGTTTGTAAAAATTCCCAGACCCGGGGTGAAGGGACTTGAATTGTGATGCCCCTCCACTGACACTCAGTATGTAGTTTGGGTTTAGTTACTGTGAATTTGTGAATCAGATTTTTAAATCTGTAGAATGAGGTACCGGAGTTTTGTTTCCCGATGTTTCATGTACATGCTGCACGACCTTAGGTCCTCCACTCCACTCTCTCTACTACATCACCCCCTTTGTAAACTCCTTTCCCATCCAGGCCAGGACTTGGGGACTGGGAGGGGGGTGTCAGAGTATATTAAAACTCTTCCTTACATAGACCCAGTTTGCACGTGTTATAGGAAATTCCCTCTGCCATCTAATTCCGCTCAGTTGCATTTTTTTATGTTAATAGGCTAATATTTTATGATCTTAGAAGATTGAATGTATGGAGTGAGATCAATATTTCTGATAATTACTTGATGGGGGTGGGGAAGTTCAGCAGAAAGCCATTTAAAACTTCCAGACTGATAATGATTAAAATTAGTGGCTCAAAGACTTAGAGTATCTAATTTACAGGATTTTTTTCAGAGGTTATTCTATGACTTATGCAAAAATTGTAGCCCAGAATTTATGATAACATATATCAGGTAATTTTCTGTGCTGAATTTAAGGGAGAGCCAGTAATTTAGAATCAGAGGATTCTGTGTGTTCCTGTATAGGGTGTTCTCAGGCTTAATTGCTGCAATTAAGTATTTTTATCTGGGATGTTTTACTTCTAAGGGGCAAGCTCTCTGTTTTCTCTTTTGGAATTATCAGGATCTTCCTTTTGTATCTTTCTGTATTTCTTTTTACCAAAGAAGACACAGTGGGATGTACTTTGTTTAGATTAGAAGGATGAAAGATTATTAAAAGCCAGCTCTGGTCCCTTGTTTAGTCTGTCATGCCAGGCACTGAGACACTTACCACAGATGTGTTGTCAGATTACAAGTTGTTTATTTCCTATGGATGTTTCCCCGAGTGGCATAAGTTATATGGGTGGTAACATTCTCCTAAGAAATACTTTTGGCGTCACATACCTCCCAGCCCTGTCCCGTTGATCAGGGAACAGCATGGTGGGTGATGGAGCTCGGAGCTGAGTGTGTGCCTGTTGACTTGTGTGCCAACCTCAGGCAAGTCACCTGCCTTCTCTGGCTATGGTGGCCTCATCTATAAAGTGAAGTTGAGTTGGTGGTTTATTTCTAAGGTCCTTTCCAATTCTCATACTCAGTGATTCCAGTGATTCATGTTAGCAAGAATATTATCCTCATACTTTCATTCATTCATTCAGCACGTGTGCATCACCCTCTGTGCCCAGGGGGCTGTGCTAGCTGCTGTGGCAACTCCAGCAGTGAGTCACCCAAAGGCCCTGCCCCCCTGGGCCCCCGTCCAGCCAGGGAGGGGAAACAGCCACACAAGTGAAAGGAAGTGAAAGTGAAAAATAGCAGTTGAGAAGGACAAGGGAAAGTAAACTTACATTTAGTTAGCCTCTCTGTGTGCCTTAGGGACTCCACTTTGTACGTTATATACATTTTATTTTAATTATCATGATAATCCTGTGAGCTAGGTGTTACTATCCCGTTTTATAAATAAGGGATCAAAGGCCGTGCAGCTAGAATATTGTGCCAGGATTTAGAAGCAATGTTTTGTGTTTTCGAAGCCCGTGCTTTTCCTATGAAATCATATTGCCTCCTGATAAAATGCTAGGAGAACTGATAACAGGAGATCATGTATGCTACTGGGGGCAAGATAAGCACTTTCTGGTAGAGGAGTCATTGGCTCAAGGACTTAAAATGGGTGGAATTGGCACGTGTGACCTGGGGAGGATGTTTCCAGCAAGGAGCCAGGCTAGAAAGGTGGGTGGGCCAGGCTGAGAGTTATTGAAAGGCATTTTGGAGCCGCTCCAGATTTGGGTAGGAGGTTAAGTGAGTAGAGGTCACCTCGAGCCGTGTCTGTGGGGCACCCCTGTGGACGGGGATGAGAGGGGAGCCCTCTGGTCTGGCTGGGGAGCAAGAATGCAGGAAGGAGCTGATAGGGGCTCAGATGTAAGGTCACAGTGGCGGGGGGGGTGGGTATGCAGAGATGGCTGGGGCTGCTCACAGGGGTCTTGTCACTGGGAAGCCAAACCAAGATCAGCAGCAGGCCTGAGAGACACAACGAGGACACGGATTTTGGTGAACCTGAGATGCACGTGATTCCTTCAGCTGTAGTCCCGGGACTCGGGAAGCCGTCAGAGCCTGAGCTCGAAGGAGGAGGGGATCCCGGAGGTGTGGGAGTCAAGGTGGACCAGTGAGGGTCTGGTACTCTCCAGGTTACAGAGCACGCGTGCATTTGGTGTCTCCCACACTGTTGGCGCTGGCCAAAGGAGAGGCCGCAGAGCAGGGATCCCTCTGCTTCTGGCTGTTACTAAGTGCCTGCTGCGGCCAGGCACTGCGCTCGCGTCTCACATCCCTCTGCGCTCACAGGCCTGTGAGGCGGGCAGCGTCGTTATCTCCACCTCACCCAGGAGCCAGCTGAGACAAGGTGACGCGACAGCCGACTAGGAAATGGCAAAGCTGGTCCCCAGACTTGGTTAAACAGAGAGGAGAAAAAAGTGCTGTCATCAGGGAAAATCAGGCTCTAAGAAAGAATTGCAAGGAGGGCAGATGAGGTTGATTTCTCTGTATCGTTTGCCATTAGCGCCTTGGAGAGTAACGTGGAGAATGGAGTGGTGGCTCGTCCACCTCCACTGACATCACCCGCAAAGCGTGCGTGCTTGGATTCTTTTGCCGACAGCTCACGTTGGGACAGACAGGCCACAGCACAGAGCTGCCTCTCAGTGCCCTGTCCTACTCCGCCTGAGAGAAGAGTGTCTGAAAGTCAGCAAGGGCTCAGGGAGGCTTCTGTGCATGAAGGTTGGATGGCTTTTTTATACTTATCCTAGAGTTGTTGACATTATTTTTAAGTGATGTTTTACTTGTAGGAAATCACTTACTGGAGTGACCAACTTAGTACTGTGATGAGCTAGTAAGATGGCATATCCTTGAAATGGCTCATACACCATGTGTGTGTGTGTGTGTGTGTGTATGTGTGTGTGTACGTACGTACGTACATATGTACATGCACATGTATGATTTATCTGATATTTACATTTACAAATATTCATATTTAACTTTAGGGGAACATTGGCTCCAAATTTTCGATTATCTCGTAGTTTCACTATTCCACTCATGGCTCAGGGGGGAGCTTATCTGAAGCTCTGACCACTCACCCAGACGTATTTTAAGATACAAGAAGCCCTTTGATATCCTGATCACAGCAATGGAAGACTTTGGGGCTATTTTGTTTCCCGTAAGACATGCCAAGATTTTTAGATTACTTTTCCCACCGACTTTAGTGCATCTTCTTCTAATCCTAGAAGATTCAGTAGCCAAAGAGATTAGGTGAATCGGGCAGCTGAGGGTTACTGTGCCGTTTCTGGTTCTTTCCTCCCTGCCCCCACCAAGAACACTTGGAGAATGTCCGGAAAAGCCATAAGGATCCACCAGTGGTTTGAGCTGTGACTTTGAAAGCCAACATCTAGGAGAGCTGTTGTGACAGGCTGTGTGACCTCGGTTAAGCATCTCATGTTTCCCTCACCTCCATTTCAGTGTCTGAAATGATGAACCACACAGCATCCCTGCTACCTGTGTCCTCACAACCCCTGAGAACTAATGAGCTGGTGGCCGTAAGATGCTCTTTATAAGAGTCTTGGGCTGCAGGGCCTCTCGTAGGAAAGCTCACAGTCGAGGGCTTTTTTGTGAGCATGGTTTCCTTTAGGTCCTCATTTTGTTATCCTCGTTTTATATATGCTTATAATATTGCTTAATATCACCCCATGAGTTCCTGTTTCTCTTATATTTTTGAAAACCTGAAAACATCACGCATATTAATCAAGTTTCACTGAGTTGTTGCTGAGCACTAGGGACTGCACATCCAACAGAAAGCTAAGTTGGCTAAATATTGCTCCCCTGATCGTTTATCTGAACTATGGTGTCATCCTGCCAGCTTAAAAAGTGTAATAATTAATACAAAATTTCAAGTGTAAAGTACAGTTTTGTTGTACCAAGCAAGCATCATGTCAAAAACTAAAATTTTGTTAAAGGAGCTGTTCTAGATGATTAAAAAAATGAAACTTAAGCTCTGAAAAAAATCCAAAACTCACACTTTACAGTTGGAAGTACATTATAAAGGTACTTTGTGAATGTACTCTACACGGTTCGGGTCCTTCCCGGACACTGTTCAGTGGGGCCTTGCAGGGAAGGATGCTTCGGGCTTACGGGCTGGCGGCAGGCGGGTGCCCAGCAGCTTGCTGTCTCACCGGGAAGCAGGTGTGAACATGGGTGAGGAGCACCGCGTGCGCGGAGAGCGTATGAGAGAATGTAAGCAGTCAAGGGGCAGCATGGCGTGTGTGCCGCCGAGGGGCTGCAGCAATGAAAAGCTTAAGCGTATGTGGAGTGCTGCTGGTGGAGGCGTCGTGTGCAGGCCGCGAGCTCGGTGGAGGGTGGAGGGTGCGGTGGAGGGTGGAGGGTGCGGTGGAGGGCGGAGGGTGCGGGAGAGGCGGCAGGGCCGGGAAGGGACGGAGGAGCCTGGCGGTCACGGAGGGAGCCACCGTGCTGCTCGGGGGCCCGGGGGAGAAGTCCGGGCTGGCGATGCGGGGTGGGCGGTCAGGAGGACCACATACAGCACCGGTGACGAGGGCCCGGGTGCAGATGGAGCTCGCGTCTGCTACAGGCACCCTGCGGGCCTTCCCGACGTCGATGCCGGTTCACAGCGGGCGCGGGGAATGAGGGGTGGCGCGTTACTCCTGTCTGCTCCGGGGCAGCCACGTCCCGTGTGCGACGAGGGCCACGCGGCTTTGCCTCAGCCGCGCCCTCACCGTCGCAGCCCGGGGGCCGCGGGCAGCCTGACTCTGCGCCCTGGTGCAGCACACCGAAGCCGGGGGGACCTGAGCGCGTTTCCTGGTCCCTGCGAGCCTCGTCTTCCTCTGCTGCAAAGAGAGGAGAACGCCGTCTCCGCTTACCCTCGGAGGGTGTCCTCTCCGTTGTTCCGGGACAGAGGCAGAGGGGAGGCGGCCTGGGGAGCGGCGGCAAGGGCTTGCCTGGCACGGCGGCTGGCATGCCGGGCGGCGAGCAAGGCCGCAGGACGGCCCAGCCCCGCGCCTGACACGGCAGGTGGTGCCGCCCGCCGGGCTCGGCCCGTCTCTCGGCTCCGCCCTCTGCCCGCCGCACGGGCTCCACGAGGGGCGCTTCCGGCCCGGGCCGCCCCGCCGCGCCCGGCCACCCCTCGGCCGTGCCGGCGGCTCCGCGGCTCGCGCCCTCCTCCCGCGGCGCGTCCGGCAACGCCCCGCACGGCGCCTCGGCCCCGGAGGCCTCGGAGGCAGCGGGCAGCCTGGGTCCGGAAACCACGAGAGCAGGGAGGGCAGCCGCTCAGCCCGGCCCGGCAGCCGTCGGAGGTGCGGGGTCTCTGGGAAAGCGGGAGGAAAACCCCATCACTTAATACCCTGTGGGAGGATTTCTCCTTTCTTACGTTCTCGACACACTCCTTACGAATAAGCCGCTCCTCCCGGCCTGAGCCGAGGCTGCCCCCGCGCCCCGCCCAGCAGGCAGCGAAGGATGGAGGAGATGCAGGCACCCGGTGGGAGCACAGGACGCCCTGGACGGGTTGCCCCCAGGAAGGCTGACAGAAGTCGGCCGTCCCGGTGGGGCGGTCACCCCAGACCTCTCTCACCGCCCCTCGCCGCCGCAAGCATTTCTTTTTCTGGGGTATGAAACGGCTTTTCTGGGAGGAAAGCAATTTGATGTCAGGGGCTCTTTGGAGCCTTGGGAATTAGGACTCAGGGCCTTGGGAACTGGAGCTCAGCTGCTGGTGGAAACTACACTGTGAATGTTTTATTCAGTAATGCATGTATAACATTGAGCAGAATCCAAACACATAAATCACTTATACAATAGCCGCTAAAAGCTCCCTTCCCGCACTTCAGAACGGCTGCCAGAATAGCTCACAAAGTCCTCTGTTGCCATCTGCTGGTGGAACGTCTTATTACGCTGTTAAACCTTGCTCTGTTTTTAGTTCTCCTGAGCCTCTTCATATCCTCTTGCCCTCGAGTTTCCCGAGGGTGACATCTGCCTCCACAAAACCAAAATGCCTTGTGTGTCTGAGGACTGCAGAAGAGAACAGCGGCACCTTTAGAATCCTGTCGGGACAGAGAGAACAGGGCAGACAGATGATGAAGCCAGTTTCTTCACTTGGCTTTTAGCCGGGTCTCTGCATATCCAGGAGGCCAGAGGCCAGCCTGCATCTCCGGGCCGAGGACTCAGAGCTCAGTCGTCCTCAGAATAACAGGATCCTGTTGTCATGGCTGTCTGCCTCTCACTGTCTGTCACAGCCCCCAACATATTGCATCAGAGAAATAGGAATTACTAGTATCACCAGTGAAACCTGCCCGTAAGTCAGCAAGAGCTCACATGATTCCCGGTGGAGAAACCTTACCCCAGAGGAGACAGTTCATCACCTGCATGAGACATAGCTGAAAATTACTGGGTAACTTTTTGACATCAGTTCAAAACAGCTGTTGTATTCTGCATGACCGAGGTGCACCAACCCAAGCACCAGACTGAAGATCTTCAGAACAGCCCTGGGTCTTGAAGCACTAACAGATGTCACCTACCCTTCTCAGGTGAGCCCTCAGCATCATCCGTGAGCCGTTCGGGACCTGCAGTGGCATGACTGAGGTCGCACCTGCTCTGAGACGATGCATATGGCATCTCAGCTCCTTGAAGTTTCACAAAGGGCTGGATGGAGAATATCCAGAGTGCAGCCACTTGGTGATTCGGGGTAGGGCAAGGACACAGGCGTGCCAGCGGACCTTGGGACACCACAGCATGATGCAGGCAAGCTCAGTACGACTGCAGGTGACAGTGCTCTTTTTAGGCAGAGGTGTTCCCAAAAACTGAAATTAAGAGGCAGAGTCTCTGAAGCATACTGGGCTCTTCACAGCTGGGCAAGGCTGTAAGCCCCAAAAAGATGCTGTCTACTGACATTATCTCCTTAAAGGAAGGTGAGGTCATGGATGAAGAAATCATGTTTCAAAGTTAGAGGGAAAAACTGAAAAGCAGGTTGTCTTTCACTTTAACATAACCTGCAGAAGGGAGAGTGGGGTGGTAGGTAGAACAGAAGTGAGAATCGTCCTTTTCATAGAAAATATGAAGCTGTGTGAAGCCGGGGTCACAGCACCACCCATATCCCCATCTCCTCCCTTCCCATGAAGGGCCTGTGCCCTAGACAGTGCCATCTTCTTTTCAGTTCCACAAACGTGGCGAACGTTCAGTTACTTTTCATAAAGTATGGATTCTGGGGCTTCCCTGGTGGTGCAGTGGTTAAGAGTCCGCCTGCCAGTGCAGGGGACACGGGTTCAATCCCTGGTCCGGGAAGATCCCACATGCCGTGGAACAGCTAGGCCCGTGCACCACAACTACCGAGCCTGTGCTCTAGAGCCCGTGTGCCACAACTACTGAGCCTGCACTCCAGAGCCCGTGCTCCGCAACAAGAGAAGCCACCGCAATGAGAAGCCCGCGCGCCGCAACGAAGAGTAACCCCCGCTCTCTGCAACTAGAGAAAGCCCACATGCGGCAACGAAGACCCAACGCAGCCAAAAATAAATTAATTAATTAAACAAAAAAAAAGTATAGATTTTTCAGTCATGAAAACTCTAGATTAAAAAACAAAGTTCAAAATAAAACTCTGGTAAGATACACATAACAAAGTTTACCATTTTAACTATTTTTAAGTACACTTGTTAGATTTTTTTAACAGGCTCTTATTGGCTAAGAACCTAAGAAATGACCAGCAAGGAAATGCCAGGCCTCACATGCTTACAGGTGCAAAGCCAGTTGAAGCACCACGTGCCATTCCTAAGCCTAAACCCAGGCTCCAGAAAGGGGCCTCAGCCACAAACCCATGAACACCTGTAACAGCCTGGAACACTTCTGCTCTAAGTAAAATGCTTAGTTTGACTAAACCTGCATGTGGGTCTCCTTCAAGGCTAAAGCCCTGTGAGTTTGGATATACTCATTATGTGCTTATAAATTCCCCTTCTTCCACAAATGTTTAAAATCTTGTCAAAGTTTAGTTAAACTTTATTTTTTTTAAATATATTGCATAGTATTAAACACAATTACATCAAAAGTGTCAAAAACCAGTAAAGAGGTACTGTTTTATAATAAAACCAAACATTTACTTTTACATAATACTCCTCATCCCCTTAACCCCAGCTGTAGTTTCTGTAAATACAGTGTGGCCTATGTTGTGAATTGAGCTTGATATTCTGTTGCCTAACTTTGGAGTGTATTGTTGATCAAAGTTCTAGTTGTGATGCATTAGCCATGTTGATAGAGTCGCGTTGATGAGATGGTTTGAACTTTGACTGTTTCCCCATGGGCCTTGGGCCAGGAGCCTGGACGAGTCACAGCTCTCAACTCACCAGCCCCTGTCATTTAGAACAGGCTACCCGCCCTCTCCAGACCTCTGTCTTCTTGCCCCTACAACAGAGACTTTAATACCTGTTTCCTAGTAGTGTTAACAAGGGTGACATTCAGTTCTGTGTATAAAGTGCCCAGCATAAGCCTGGAACTTAGTAGGTGTTCAATGAACATTAATATTATGCTTCTGTGGGGATTAAATTTATCTACAGCAACCACTTAGAAGTCCTCTGATTTTAAGAAAGACTATTTATTTTTAAGGCTTTAAAAGTATTAACATGTTTGTGGAGAGCAAAACTTCTCTGTCTAAAGGATTAAGCTCATTTTTACCTTTTAACTTTTCTTAAAGATCTCTAGCACTTGCTTCTATTGAAAATCCGAAAGAACTTTTCCTTTCTATTAACCCTAATCCTTCACTTTCTTTTACTTTTTTCTCTTTCTTACCCCCAGTCTTAAGTCCAAAGTCATTTCTGTCACCAAGTTTGTTTTCTGTTGCATCTTTGTGTTTTCTCGGGTTTTGAGCAGGAAATATATTACGGTTCCTTATGTAATGCTCAAAAGTCATAATATATAAGGTTTTTTGTGACATACTCTGGAAATCACTCATAAGGACACTCATTGTCCTTATTGGCTACTTATTCAAAATTCTTTAACTAAGGAAAACTACTTAGTATCATTTTTCTGTATATAAAACTTTGGCAGAAATTTTTTCTTTTGTCATCATGAAACTTAATTTGATAATAGTCTCTCAGAGCCCCTTCTCTACCATTAGTCTTTTCTGGAACCCTTTTTCAACTCCTGGAAGACAGCACAATCGTTTTTCTCTTTGTGAGTTGTAGAGCCCTACAATGCCCAATACATTTTGACCAAAGGCAGAAGTGAGTTGGCAGCACATCAACTATGTAATACGTTTGGGAGAGGTCAGATACTGGAGAGAAAGCGTGACTTTTTCTGCAGCTCATGTGAGCTCAGAGCCTCTTGTGTAGGTTGATGCTGGAAGGAGAAGCAGACCAGAAATGGGGATTTGCAGAACTGCAAGAGGCATGCGCTATATCCCCCTCAAACTATACTCTGATGAAGATAATTTCATTGGTGGTTCCCAGGCAACTTGCAAGGAAGAGCCTATCAACTCTGCCTCTGCTTTGTGACTGGAGCCATCTAGAAAAAAGCAGGAATTCTGTCTTTTTGGAGAGTGGGTCAACAAAAAAGTAAGTAGTTTTAATTAGAGTAATAGGACATTAAGTGCAGAATATTAAAATGTCCATCATCCAGGGAAAGTGATTTTAAATACAGGTGGACATACAGAGGAATATCGCCAGCCAGGTAGCAAAGTCAATATTTAAAGGACACTGGAGTTCTTATAAGAAGGAACTCAAAGAAGATGCTCGGTATCAACGCAGTGAGATTACAAACTTCAACAGCTTTTTAAGGCTCTCTCTGAGTGGAGCCAACCCCAGGAGTTTGGTTTCTGCTGGTCTGGTACCCTCCTGACAGATTCTGGAAGCAACAGTTCTATACTGACTTAAAAAGAAGAAGCTGTACAATCCAAGAATTCCACCCCTAGGTACAGACCCAAGAGAAATGAAGACATATGTCCACACAAAAAGGTGTACAAGAATGTTCACAGCAGCCCTGTTCACGCCAGCCAAAAAGTGGAAACAACCCAGTGGCCATTAAGTGATGAATGGATAAACCAAACATGGTCCATCCATATGATGGAAGATTATTCAGCCCTAATAAGGAATGAAGTACTGATACCTGCTCCAATGTAGATGACCCTTAAAAACACTATATTAAGGAAAAGGAGCCAGACACAAAAGGATGTATTTTGTATGGTTCCATTTTTATGAAATGACCAGAGTAGGCAAAGCCACGGAGACAGAAAGTAGATGAGAGTTGCCATAGGCTGGGAAGGATGGGCAGTTCGGGGTGGGTAACCATTCATAGGTACAGCGCTTCCTTTGGGGGTGATGAAAATTGATTGTGATGATAGGCACACAAGTATGAAACCATTGAATTTGTACACTTTAAATGGATAGGTTTTACGGTATGTAAACTATGTCTCCATAAGGCCGTTAAGAAGAAGAGGCCCCAGGAAGAGAGCAGAGTTCTTTCTATGTGCAGCTCTGCTCAGTAAGAAATGAAGAAAGTCTCACAGTCTTCCTGCGCTGTCAACTCCTAGGGCAGCTCAGCGCGCCATGAGAAGAGGCTGTGATCAGAACCTGTGGGCCTCGCCTCGGTGCAGGTGCCCTTCCCTAGCCACCACCCGGGGCTATGGAGACGGAAGTGCTCTAGTTAAGAGAAGCCGTTCATGGAATGCTGTGTGCCAAGCACTGTACTAACACATCATCAACACTATCTAAGTTATATAAGATTGGTATTATCCCATGCTATAGGTGAGGAAACAGGATTCAAGTTTAAGTAGCATACCCAAGGTTTCAGAGCTGATGAATGGCAGAGTGAGGTTGTAAACCAGGTTTGTCTGAGGACAAAGCCCAGGATCTGAACTGTAGATTATGCTGCCTGCCCACTTTTCCACTCCCAGCCCAGCCCATTCTAAAAGGCAGAGGAAACTGGACAGGTTATTATTTAGAATCTTGACTTGGTTTAAAAAGTATTGAATAGAATTGCTGTATGATCCACTTCTGGGTGTATGCCCAAAAGAATTGAAAGCAGGAACTCAAACAGATATTTGTATACAGTGTTCATTGCATTATTCACAATAGCCAAATGGTAGAAGCAACTCAAGTGTCCATTGACAGATGACTGGATACACAAAATGCAGTATATACATGCAATGGAATATTATTCACCCTTGAAAAGGAAGGAAATTCTGACACAGGTCACAACATGGATGACCCTTGAAGACATTATGCTCAGTAAAGTGAGCCAGTCACAAAGGGGCAAATACAGTATGACTCCACGTATATGAACAGGTCCCTAGAATGTCAGATTCATAGAGACAGAAAGTAGAATGGTGGTTACCCGGGACTGGGGGAGGGGGAAGTTAGTGTTAATGGAGACAGAGTTTCAGTCTGGGAGGATGAAAACATTAAGGTGGATGGTGGTGATGGCTGCACAACAATGTGAATGTACTTAATGCCACAGAACTGTACGCTTTAAAATGGCTAAAATGACAAATTTTAAGTTGTGTGTATTTTACCACCATAAAAAACCATATTGGGTTTGTTTCAAATTCTAGAGCCGGGAAGGCTTGTTGAATGGATGCAGCAGGAAAACTTCAAAGAAAACCGTTGTGTTTGAAGGAGACAAGGCCCTCGGCATCCCGCGTGAACCCCGCCTAGGGAGCTAATTCCATTACCATGAAAGCACATCTGGTGGGAATGTGCACTCTGGTCCAAGTCCCAGGGAGGGCAGTTAGCCAGCAGAGGAGGGGAGTGAGCAGAGATGAGGTTTCTGAAACAAATAGACGTTTGCTTACATCTTCTGTCAATGTTAGTTTGCAATGGCTGGACTTCTTGTTTGTTTTGTAACTTTTTTCCCTTCTAGCCTTATTGAGGTATGATTTGAAATAAAAAGTGTGTCTATTTAAGTGTATGACATGACGTTTTGATACACATACACACTGTGAAATGCTTATCACAGTTGAGCTGATTAAAGCATCTATCCCCTTACAGTCACCTTTTGTATGTGTGTTGAGAATACTTGAGATTTACTTTCTTAGCACATTTCACATATACAGTACATGGGTATGAACTGTAGTCACCATTAGATGGGGACCCCTGGGTCTCCAGAACTTTCTTATCTGATAAGTCAAAGTTTGTACCCTTTGAGGAATATCCACCTCCCCTCCTCCATCTGGTAAACAGCATTCACTCTAGTACTCTTCATTACTGTGAGTTTGACATTTTTTCTTTTTATTTCTACATATACGTGAGATCATGCAGTATTTGTCTTTTGTGTCTGTCTCATTTCACTTAGCCCGATGTCCTACAGGTTCATGCATGTTTTCACAAGTGGAGGGATTTTCTTCTTTATATGGGTGAATAATATTCGTGTGTGTGTGTCTGTGTTTGCGTGCACACGCGTGCATGTATATATACATAACGTTTTCTTTATCCATTCGTCTGTTGACAGACGCGTAAGTTGTTTCTGTATCTTGGCTATCAAGAGTAATGCTGCATTGAACATGGGGATGCAGAGATCTCTTCAAGATACTGGTTTCATTTCCTTTGGGTATATATACCCAGAAATGGGAATGCTAGATCATATGATAGTTCTGTTTTTAATTTCTTGGAACCTCCGTACTGATTTTCATGATACCTATACCAGTTTATTGCTTAACTTTTTATTATGGAAAAATATGAAAAAATAGAAAAGGAGAGAGAACAGTATAATGAGCCTCATCTTCCTTTCGTGATTACATACTCACGGCCAATGGCATTCTATCTATATGCCCACCCATGCCCGCCCACATTATCTGAGAAAATTTATATTTTTATGAAACTATTTTAGTACCTATTTGAAAAGATAGATTCTTTTTTTAAAACATAATTACAATACCATTTTTATAATGAACAAATTAACAATAATTTCTCAATATCATCAAATATACAGTGTTTAAATTTTCAAATTATCTCACATATATAATTTTTTTAACTTTGTGTGTCTGTGTGTTTGGCTTGGAATCCAAATAAGATTCTGGATGATATGTCTCTTAAATTTCTTTTAATCTGTGGTTTGGCCCATATCTTTTTTTCCCACCTCACTCTTGTTTTTCCTTGTAATCCATTTGCTGAAGGACTAAGTACTTATGTCCGAATTTTGCTGGTTGCATCTTTATTTTGTCACTTATCTTGTATAAAAATTGAGAGTTGGATCTTGACTGGGTACTTAGGCTTGGCTGGGTGTTAGACTCACCTGGGGAGGTTTACAAAATTCTGACGTGTGGAAACAGTTCGGCAGTTTCTAAATAAGTTAAACATAAAATTACCTCATCCCCCAGCAATTCCACTCCAAAAACTTGGACGCAAATGTTCATAGCAGCACTATTCACAATAACCAAAGGTGCAAACAGCCCAAATGTCCTTCAGCTGAAGAATGGATAGACAAAATATGATATATCCATGCAATGGAATTCAGCCTTAAAATCAGTGAAGTACGGATCATGCTGTAACCTAGCTAAGCCTTGAAAACATTGTACCAAGTGAGAGAAGCCTGCCACAAAGCCACATGCTGTATGGTCCCATTTCTAGGAAATAATCCAAGACAGGGAAACCCAGAGAGACGTGGAGCAGATCCGTGCTTGCCAGGCGCTGGGGGAGGGAGAATGGGGGTGGCTTGCTGATGGCCCGGCGTCTCCTCTCCGGGTGATGACAAGGTCCTGGGACGAGGTGGTGCTGATGCTTGTTGCAGCATGTGACTGTCACTAATGCCACTGGACTGGATGCTCTAAAGTGGTTTAAGTGGAAAGTTTGTGTTGTGTCTTTCACCACAACTGTGTGCAGAGTGTGACCCGAAGGCCACACCCCAGACCAAGTAAACCATAGTCTCTGAGGTGTGACCGAGCATCAGCATGTTCTGAAGCTGCCCCCGGGATGCCAGCCGGAGGGCAGCCAGGATTCAGAAGCCTCCTCAGAGGCTGGGTTTCAGGCCTCCTTCCTGGGTGGCGGCGGTGCTGAGAGCTGTTTGCCTTTGGGCTGGTCTGTTCTCTGTTCTGGGGAAGAGCTGTGTCTCCTCAGCTCCTGTCACACAGCAGAGTCACACCAGTGTTATCTCTTATTTCAGAGAATAAAACTGTGGAATACCTGAGAACAAAAAGGCCATTTCGCCCTGACCTGATTGTCGTCTTAACGGGAGGGAAGAGGGCCTCTGTCCCCACCTGCCGGCCCTCCAGGGCTGTGGAGCCAGCACAGCCTGGGGACAGGTGCCTGTGGGTCCTCCACACGTGCACAGCCCCGCCAGGAAACCTGGGGCAGGAGGCCCAGGAGCAGGGCCCGCTGACCCCTCGGGGAGGGGAGGGGCTGCCTCCCTGCCCTTGTCGGGAAGGAAAAAGCTGTTTCCTTCGCCAGACTCCGCTCCCCACGCTGGGGTGGCAGTGGCCTTGGCACAGGTGCAGGTGGGCTCTGTGTGGGCAGGAAGCTCCGGTCCCCCTGCTCAGCCAGCTTCCTTTTCTGGCAAAATCTCAACAGCCTCAAAAACACTGGCTGGTGGCTTGTTGCTCCCCATGGAACTTCACAAAGTGAGGCTCTCCATGGGACCCGGGGCAGATGGCCTGTAGTTTTCCCTGCTCAGCTTTGATCAGTTAACACCCTGAACGTCCTTTTCTGGAAACGACTGTGGCCGAGGTGAGCTCCTGCAGCAGATCCCCAGGTTAAACTCTCTCCATCTGTCTGAGCCTCTTGCAGCCCGGCCTAAGTGACCGGAGGACTCTTCTGTTTGAATAACATGGGGCTTCTACTTAAAATATTCAGTAGAAAGGAGAGAAACACTTTTTCAGAGGAGGTGTGTTATAGTAAAAAGATGATAGATTTTGGTCTCACCCAGATTCCCCTCACCAATGACCTTTCTAGGTTCATCTCCAGCCCAGGAGCTGGCCGTCTCCTCCCTTCCGTTCCCTGACTCTTGATAGGCTTACTTAGCTCTGATAAAGTAGCAAAGTATGGTTATGAATATATAGAGAGAGATATATTTTGAAAAGGTCATAGGTTCTGGAGTCAGAAGACCTGGATTGGATTAATCCAGCTCCATAATTCATGTACCAGTTGTGAAAATGTAGGCAGGTCACTAAATTTCTCTGATTCTTTTTACTCATCCATAAGATGTATGTATCATGTAGTGATAGGGTATTTGTAAAAACTAAGTGAGAAACTAAGTAATGAAGCCGCTCAGCCTGCTACCTGCCCAGTAAATGTGACTTTCCGAAAGATGCATTGCTCAGCAGGTAAAGCAGGTGACCCTCAACCTTAACCCCAGAGAGGCGATGGGATGCAGAAATGCCTTCTCTCCTCACTCTGGGGGGTGTCCCAAAGCCACGAGAGCTGGGTACAGTCATAGAAACTTGCTTGGGGTTAAGCCAGGTCAGAATTTCCGATCTGCTGATGAATCCTGATCTGTCAGCTGGGGACCCAGGGCTGCATGAAGAAAAAGGTATAAGTTCGGGACAGAGTTATGAAGCCAAGGCATGTGATGATTGCCTCTCAATTATGATTTGCATCCTGCTTTTTCTTTTCCACCCAAATTATATTTTCCAGGTCATTAAATATTCTTCTACAATGTCATTTTTTTTTATAACAGTCATTTTTAAAGTGGAAATGTACACGCCAATTAAACCACTTCTGTTGTGCTTTAATAGTACCTCTTATCACAATAACACATTTTCAATTTTCTATTTTTAATACTATGGAAAATTTTAAATTACCCTCAAAAACATCTTAGAACATTACTGCAGGAGTGTTTAAGTTGTCTTTTAAGTTTAATACATACCAAAGAAAATAAATAAAACTGAATTAAAACCTGGAAAACCTGGACTACTAGTTTAGAGTTTAATAAGAATTGGTTATGAGAAGTTGACATTGCAGAATTCTGAAAAAGATATATATTTTTTAAGAGTACAAATACATCTGAGATGTTGTGAACTTATACTGCACAATTAAGACTTTTTTTTGATTTATTGATTTTTTTTAACATCTTTATTGGAGTATCATTGCTTTACAATGTTGTGTTAGTTTCTGCTGTATAACAAAGTGAATCAGCTATACGTATACATATATCCCCATATCCCCTCCCTCTTGCGTCTCCCTCCCACCCTCCCTATCCCACCACTCTAGATGGTCACAAAGCACGGAGCTGATCTCCCTGTGCTATGCGGCTGCTTCCCACTAGCTATCTATTTTAAATTTGGTAGTGTATATATGTCCATGACGCTCTCTCACTTCATCCCAGCATACCCTTTCCCCTCCCCGTGTCCTCAAGTCCATTCTCTACATCTGCGTCTTTATTCCTGTCCTGCCCCTAGGTTCGTTAGAACCTTTTTTTTTTTTAGATTCCATGTATATGTGTAAGCATACAGTATTTGTTTTTCTCTTTCTGACTGACTTCACTCTGTATGACAGCCTCTAGGTCCATCCACCTCACTACAAATAACTCCATTTCGTTTCTTTTTATGGCTGAGTTCATCTGTCGATGAATACTTGGGTTGCTTCCATGTCCTGGCTATTGTAAATAGTGCTGCAGTGAACATTGTGGTACATGTTGCTTTTTGAATTATGGTTTTCTCAGGGTATATGCCCAGTAGTGGGATTGCTCGGTCATATGGTAATTCTATTTTTAGCTTTTTAAGGAACCTCCATACTGTTCTCCATAGTGGCTGTATCAATTTACATTCCCACCAACAGTGCAAGAGGGTTCCCTTTTCTCCACACCCTCTCCAGCATTTATTGTTCGTAGAGTCTTTGATGATGGCCATTCTGACCGGTGTGAGGTGATACCTCATTGTAGTTTTGATTTACATTTCTCTAATGATTAGTGATGTTGAGCATCCTTTCATGTGTTTGTTGGCAATCTGTAGATCTTCTTTGGAGAAATGTCTATTTAAGTCTTCTGCCCATTTTTGGATTGGGTTGTTTGTTTTTTTGATATTGAGCTGCATGAGCTTCTTGTATATTTTGGAGATTAATCCTTTGTCAGTTGCTTCATTTGCAAATATTTTCTCCCATTCTGAGAGTTGTGTTTTCGTCTTGTTTATGGTTTCCTTTGCTGTGCAAAAGCCTTTAAGTTTCATTAGGTCTCATTTATTTATTTTTGTTTTCATTTCCCTTTCTCTAGGAGGTGGGTCAAAAAGGATCTTGCTGTGACTTATGTCATAGAGTGTTCTGCCTATGTTTTCCTCTAAGAGTTTGATAGTGTCTGGTCTTACATTTAGGTCTTTAATCCATTTTGAGTTTATTTTTGTGTATGGTGTTAGGGAGTGTTCTAATTTCATTCTTTTACATGTAGCTGTCCAGTTTTCCCAGCACCACTAATTGAAGAGGCTCTCTTCTCTCCATTATATACTCTTGCCTCCTTTATCAAAGATAAGGTGACCATATGTGCGTGGGTTTATCTCTGGGCTTTCTATCCTGTTCCATTGATCTATATTTCTTTTTTTGTGCCAGTTCCATACTGTCTTGATTACTGTAGCTTTGTAGTATAGTCTGAAGTCAGGGAGCCTGATTGCTCCAGCTCCTTTTTTCTTTCTCAAGATTGCTTTGGATATTCGGGGTCTTTTGTGTTTCCATACAAATTGTGAAATTTTTTGTTCTAGTTCTGTGAAAAATGCCATTGGTAGTTTGATAGGGACTGCATTGCATCTGTAGATTGCTTTGGGTAGTAGAGTCATTTTCACAATGTTGATTCTTCCAATCCAAGAACATGGTATATCTCTCCATCTGTTTGTATCGTCTTTAATTTCTTTCATCAGTGTCTTATAGTTTTCTGCATACAGGTCTTTTGTCTCCTTAGGTAGGTTATTTTTAATATATGTAAATTTATTTATTATTTATTTATTTATTTCTGGCTGCGTTGGTTCTTCATTGCTGCATGTGGGCTTTCTCTACTTGCGGTGAGTAGGGGCTACTCTTCGTTGCGGTACACGGGCTTCTCATTGTGGTGGTGTCTCTTGTTGCTGAGCAAGGGCTCTAGAGCACAGGCTCAGTAGTTGTGGTGCACGGGCTTAGTTGCTCCGCAGCATGTGGGATCTTCCCGGACCAGGGCTCGAACCCATGTTCCCTGCATTGGCAGGTGGATTCTTCACTGTGCCACCAGGGAAGCCCCTTGGGTAGGTTTATTCCTAGGTATTTTATTCTTTTGTTGCAGTGGTAAATGGGAGTGTTTCCTTAATTTCTCTTTCAGGTTTTTCACTAGTAGTGTATAGCAATGCAAGAGATTTCTGTGCATTAATTTTGTATCCTGCTGCTTTACCAGATTCATAGATTAGCTCTCGTAGCTTTCTGGTAGCATCTTTAGGATTCTCTATGTATAGTATCATGTCATTTGCAAACAGTGACAGTTTTACTTCTTTTCCGATTTGGATTCCTTTTATTTCGTTTTCTTCTCTGATTGCTGTGGCTAAAACTTCCAAAACTATGTTGAATAATAGTGGTGATAATGGGCAACCTTGTTTTGTTCCTGATCTTAGTGGAAATGGTTTGTTTTTCACCATTGGAATGATGTTGGCTGTGGGTTTGTCATATATGGCCTTTACTATGTTGAGGTAAGTTCCCTCTGTGCCTACTTTCTGGAGGATTTTTATCATAAATGGGTGTTGAATTTTGTCAAAAGCTTTTTCTGCATCTATTGAGATGATCATATGGTTTTTCTCCTTCAGTTTGTTAATATGGTGCATCACGTTGATTGATTTGCGTATATTGAAGAATCCTTGCATTCCTGGGATAAGCCCCACTTGATCATGGTATATGATCCTTTTAATGTGCTGTTGGATTCTGTTTGCTAGTATTTTGTTGAGGATTTTTGCATCTATGTTCATCAGTGATATTGGCTTGTAGTTTTCTTTCTTTGTGACATCTTTATCTGGTTTTGGTATCACAGGGTGATGGTGGCCTCGTAGAATGAGTTCAGGAGTGTTCCTCCCTCTGCTATGTTTTGGAAGAGTTTGAGAAGGATAGGTGTTAGCTCTTCTCTAAACATTTGTTAGAATTCGCCTGTGAAGCCATCTGGTCCAGGGCTTTTGTTTGTTGGAAGATTTTTAATCACACTTTCAATTTCAGTGCTTGTGATTGGTGTGTTTATGTTTTCTGTTTCTTTCTGGTTCAGTCTCAGAAGGTTGTGCTTTTCTAAGAATTTATCCATTTCTTCCAGGTTGTCCATTCTATTGGCATATAGTTGCTTGTAGTAATCTCTCATGATCCTTTGTATTTCTGCAGTGTCATTTGTTACTTCTCCTTTTTCATTTCTAATTCTGTTGATTTGAGTCTTTTCCCTTTTTTTTCTTGATGAGTCTGGCTAACGGTTTATCCATTTTGTTTATCTTCTCAAAGTACAATGTCGTTTTTAATGACTACATATTAAGGATATGCTTTAAGAGAAAGTTACGGGCACCTCTCTGGCAGCTAAATCAAAAATCCAATAAAAAGTAAATTAACCTGAGAAATGAAAACTCTTTTAAGATTTTCTTTGGCCAAGTGCTTGAATGTACTGGCTTTGCTCTGTTTTGGAAGAAGAATATCAGAGTTCCCCACTAGAATCTTATTTTTATGAATTTCTCCTTTCATTTCTAATAGTTTTGGCTTTATATGCTCAGCTACTGTCTTTATTTAGAGCATACAAGTTTACATCTTGTAAACTGCTGCTACATCTTTTTTGTAAATGTTGCTCATTATTCAATTTAGTGCTTTTTAGACTCATCTCTACCTTGTCTACTGTTAATATAAAGTGGTAATTTTTTTCCCCAGAGTATGCCTATTGTATCTTAATTCATCCCTCGATTTCAGTCTTTATTGCTTGTGTTTTAGGAGTTTTGTCTTGTTTTGTTACCAATCCCAGCTAGTCCTTTCACATTTCATGTAACGGCTGATGGAGTTGATTTTGTTCCTTTCATCTCATTCTGTTATTTATCATGACTTGTTTTCTCTTCTTCACTTCTTTATTTGTGTTGGTTTTATCAAGTAGCTATTCATGCCTTTTTCCCCTCTTTTATTAGTTTGGGAATTCTATTCTACTTTTCCATGTTGTTGATGATTGTCTTCTGTAGCCTGATGCTGATAATTAGAAGCATACATTTTTTACTGTTATTTGAAAAAGGATACCTGGTTTTTCCATCAAGACATCCTATCTCCCTACATGTGTAAATTTCATAAACAAGTCCATTCTTACCAGTTGTTTCTTCCTGAGTCCAGTGCTCGAACTTCGCCTCTCCCAGCAGCTTTATGTTACAGGCGGCCATTTGGGTCAGATTTCGTCCGTCTGGCTCCTGGATTCCCTTGGGTGTTCTGTTGTTTTCCTTTGTCATCTCCCTGGGCTTCAGGTCTGGTCGTTAGCCTACCCCGCATGGCTGCAGTTCCATACGTGACAAGAGGGAAGTGGTCCCTCCTCCCAGGGGCCAGTGCCATAGTGGTGGCAGCAGTTGCCTGTCTTCACGTCCCAGGTCCCCTAATGCAACCCCAGCTCGGGAGCAGGGAGCGTCAGCCTTGTTCTCCAGCCCCTCCTTGACTGACAGAGCTCACTGACAAGGGGCCAGTGTCAGCCAGGTGGCTCTCGTCTGGCCACACCCCTACCAGAGTCCCCAGTGCTGGCCTCCAGGCCCTGCATGGTCCCCTGCAGGTCCTTTTCGGGGGGAGGTTCTCACAAACTCACCCTGTGACACCCCAGCTGCCCCACCTGCCTTCAAGACTCATGACTGTCTCAGGGGCGGGGAGGCGGGGCCGGGGGTGGAGGGGAGCGGGGCGTATTGGGGTCTCCAGGTGCCCCGAGTCCCTCCCTCCATATTCTCAGTAGAGAGAATGCAGACTCAGCTGGTTCTGTGGTGAGAGCCAGGAACCTAGCCAGCGCCACCTCCCAGGGTGCTGGCCTCCCGCTTCCCTTCTGCAGGGCCTGCGCCTTGGGCAGGCACCTCCTTCTCCTGGGATCATTCGCTGTTCAGCAGGGATTGAGCGAGGCACCCTCCTAGGCACGAGGCGGGGATGAGGATTCAGTGTGAGCGAGCAGGAAAGCCACATGTGACCAGAGAGGGATGATTCTAGCGACTGAGTGGGGTGGAATGGGCGGGGCAAGGCCCCGTCTCCTTCTCACCCTGGCTCTGCCCGCCGCGTCGGCGGGGTCGCAAAAGGTATCTCCCGGGAGTCGTGATGAGGACCGGCCTCCAGGCTGTCACTGGAGGGTGGCAAGGAAGCTGACTCCACACTGCTAGGTGCTAGGTGCCAGGGCACGAAGAGGACACAGCCCCTGGTTTCCAGGAGCTCTCCGCCTCGTGTCGAGACAGACGCGTAAACCCATCCCGAATAAAGGCGGCGCCGTGTGGGTGGGGCTGGGAGCAGGGCTGGGACTGCAGAAGGCCACGCCCACCGCAGGGTTCCCCAGAGCCCTGAGGCCGCATCCCAGGTCTGCTCCTGTGTGCCTGTGGCAGAGCCTCGCTGGACCTCGCCGGGCCTCGCTGGGCTTGAGCAGCGCCTGCAGAGCAGGCTGTGAGCCTGCTGGCGGAGCCGGGCTGGGACGCGGGGCAGGGGGCGCTTCCTAGGCAGGGACGCTGATCTCAGGACAAAGTCACCAGCTGCTCCTTCGCGCGGTCGTGCTGGTTACTCAGTGGGGTCGTTATCTCGGCCCATCTGTGAGAGGTGGACATTTCTGACGTCATACTTTTAGTCCAATTGGATGCATAAGTAAAGGGGGGGAGGAACAAGTGGAAAAGAGAAAAAAGGCAAAAAACACATGAACTCATTAAAGTAATATATCTTCCAGGAAAAACACTTTTCTCCAAAAGCTTGAAAAGGGGCGGGCGGGTAAACGAACCCTACCCTGGAATTGATCGTGTTTTCAGCTGAGCTACTGGAAATGAGACCGAACCTAGAGCTATGGAAACACACTGTTGGCCGTTTACAGTTGTGCAGGCTGCGTGGACACGTGGGGACGCGTGTGTGGCATGAGGGTTCTAGGTTAGGAACACAGACTGTACGTGCACATGATCATTTGTGAACAGTGTCTTTCAGCTTTTCAAATGTAAACGTGACAAAATTGGTACGCAGAAATAAAAATAAAGTTGATTTGGGGTGGTGGGATTATGGTTGATTTTTTTTTAATTATTATTTCTTTTCATGCTGGGTTTATAAACCACCATGTATTCATAGAATTAGCTGAGATTGAAAGGATTAGAATTTAGAGATTTGCTTCAAGTCAGAGTACTACGTATTAACCCTGTGATGTTGGGTAAAGTAACTTTACCTCTTAGACCCTCATCTCTTTAACTGTAAAAGAGACATGAGGACGACACCCACCTGCTCTACACACCTTGTAAGAATCAGGTGAGCCGATAAGAGTGCGTACAACCGTGTAAACTGTCAACTGCTAGAGAGAGTTTAGCTATTACTGTGTCACACACAGAAGTGTGAAGCTGTCCTATTCCTAGTAAAATGACTGTAGTCCGATTTCTCTAAAGCAGTGGCAGTGAAGAAGGCCCATCTGCTGGATTGCAGGTGCCTTAACAGAACAGAACAGTCCCAGGCTCTTTTTTTTTTTTTTTTTTTTTTAATTTATTTATTTATTTATTTTTGGCTGTGTTGGGTCTTCGTTTCTGTGCGAGGGCTTTCTCTAGTTTTAGCGAGTGGGGGCCACTCCTCATCGCGGTGCGCGGGCCTCTTACTGTCGCGGTCTCTCCCGTTGCGGAGCACAGGCTCCGGACGCGCAGGCTCAGTAGTTGTGGCTCACGGGCTTAGCTGCTCCGCGGCATGTGGGATCTTCCCAGACCAGGGCTCGAACCTGTGTCCCCTGCATTGGGCAGGCAGACTCTTAACCACTGCGCCATCAGAGAAGCCCTCCCAGGCTCTTAAATCAGCCCTGGCAAAAAGTTGGGGCAGGAATATTCATTTCCTCGCACTTTGCCGTTCGCAGTTAAAGGTGAGCACATTTAAAGAGACAGTGTGCATGCTTCAGCGAAAAGCCGTGTGCACCGAGGCCATCTCCCTGAGGTGGCGGGAGGAGGCTGCCGCAGTGGCGAGAAGCCCCTCTGGGCTTTTCCTCCTCCCCGGGGAGCCGGGGGGCACGGAAGGAGGTAGGCGGAGGTGGTCCTGTGCAGGCTCGCCCGGGCAATCTGGCCTATGCACCGTGTCGCCCGCTGCTGCAGCCTGACCTGCTCTGGGGCAAGTGAAAGCAGGCCCAGGGGAGGAGAGCCGCATGGCCTGCCCACTGCTGCGTGCTGGCCGGGCGTCTGCAGCTTGTGATTCAAAGGCCTGGTTCTTTCCCCTGTCACAGAGTCAAACTGGCAGTTGGCTTCTTGATGCCGCTGCGCACAGCAGGTTATTCGGGGACCCGTTACTTCATCCACCAGGACAGCATGCACCTCGCAGTAGGTCTCCGAGGTCTGTACTGTCAGTGACGTAGTGGAGGCCAGTAGTGGGCACAGCAGCCCACGGCCCTGACGTTGAAGTTGATGCTTCCGTTTGGGGGTCAGTAGGGTCCCTCTGGTATCAATTCTTTGCTTCCTGGGTGTCTAATTGGAGAGCGTGTTCAGTAGCCGGGCTCCAGGGACAGAGCTAAGTCTGTGTACAGTGAGTCCTCATGTCCTGCAAGGGCCTGGGAGGTGAGATTGTTAAGAGAAAGCCCCCCGCCCTCTCCTGGACCCTGTGAGCACTGAGGATACCAAGGGGCCGCCGCCCTGGGCTGGCACCGAAAGGGAAGGCCCAGCTTACTGTCCCATCAGACCCGTGGCATCATTTCAGGCTCTGGCTCTGGCCTTCCCTTTCTCTCTCATCCAGAATAACTTCCTGATGGCCCGAAATTTGGCCATTCTGTCCAGCTGTCTTCACATCCCCTCTGCAGAATACTGGAAGGAAAGCAGATGTGGGCCTCACGGTCAGTAGCCTGTCGCTGAAAACTCTGCATCCCTTTTCAGTAACAGCCCAAACCTACAGCCCAGAGTCCCCGCCCCAGAGCTGATGGTCAGATGTTTACCCACCAGGGCAGCATAGGCATTGGCCCATCTGAATGAAAACTGGCCAAGCTGGAGCTGGAAAGCAGTCCACCAAGCCAGATGGGGACCCCAGCGCGAGGCCCAGGCCTCCTGGAAGAGGGAGACAGGGTGCAGAGGGAGGGTCGGAGCAGCAGTCAGGTGCCGAGTGTGGAAGCAGTTCAGCGTTTTCACAAGTGTGGTTCTTACCAGCTGAACGTCAGCCTTGCCCTGTACCCCGGCCAGCAGGGACCCTGTGCTTCGAGGGGTCCCCTTCCTCCAGGCATCTCTGAGAATCGCCAGGTGTCCTTTCACATACACTTAAGTGTCTCCTAGACCCTGCCAAGTTAGGGCCTGTGGAAGACGGCGGCTCTCCAGGGGTCAGGATTAGGAGACATAGGGCTGAGTCACGTGGAGCAGGGGCACGACTTCACTGCCCGGCACTGTTGGCCGCCCTTGTCCCAACTCCCTCCCACCTTCCGGGACCAGCTCCTCAGGGGCTCCCAGGAGCTCGTGGGCTTCTCAGGGCTGGGGGTGGACAGGGGCGTGTGTGCCGGGTTGGGGCCCGGCCTGGCATAGCCTCTCAGCATCCGGGCCCACTGCTGCCTCTGCGGCTCTGCCGGGCGCTTTGGTTCGTGACAGTGTTTGTCTCTCGGTGTCCACTGGGGTGCTCTTTCAACCTACCTTCGGAGTGAGGAAGACAGAAGGGAGCCCAGTTAATCAGATGTGCTGGGGTATGTCAGCCCCAGTGTTGTTTAAGGAAGCTCCCACGCCCTGGGAACGTGAGGGCGTTGCTGACCGTCTGTCTGTTCCAGTGTCCCTGCATATTACCCAGCAGGTCCCGGCGGGGCTGGGAGCAAAGGAAGACAAGGCAGCTGTTCGAAAGAAAGAAGGAGGTCTGTGCGTCCTGACACGGAAAGATGCTGAGCTTGAAAAGCAGGTTGCAGGAGGACGCACAGACTGTGATTCCTCATTTGTTTGTTTCTGTTGTTTGCCCCGCACTTCGCGCGTGAGGGTCCTGGCCTGGCCGCTGGCTGTGGTGGCCTGAGGCCCGCGTGCAGGGCTGAGGGGCACCGAGCCAGGCAGCAGCGTGACCTCTGACGGACTTGTCTCTGGCAGTTTGCCGGGGCTCTCGATGTCGCCGTCCCGGGGAAGTGCCACTTTCACTCTGACATGACGCTCGGGCCCTGGGCTCTCCCTGCTTCCAAGAAGGGCTGGTGCCCAAGTTGCTGGTGCTGACCTGCAGCTTTTGCCTGCAGAGCTTCCCCACCCACGCCGGGGGACTGCAGGCCACTGGCCAGCAGACTGTCTCTGGTGTCCCCTCGTGGCCAGCGAGTGTGAGTGTGGAGGGGGACGGCCAGCACCCGTCTCCTGCTTCACCCTGAGCAGTGCCCGGCACCTGCAGAGAGCGGGTGCGGAGGGGCCGGAGGACACAGCCCCGGCCCTCGCTGACAGTGTGGCGTTTCGAGCGACCCTGGGCTGCGGGGACGCTCCCTCCCCGACCTGGTCTCCCAGCCTCTGCTCCACCTTCTGGCAGGGCTGGGCCCAAAGTGCACCTGACGGGGAAATATCAACCCTGGGTTTTGTTTGGTTTTGGGGGTCGTATTCACTCACTGGGGAAAAAAATCTGACCGTAATTTTAGAATAATAATGATGAACCGCCTTAGATCAGCGCCCCTGCTCACTCAGGGGAGCCGACCAGCAGCAAAGGAGAGATGACTGAACCCTCACCCCACATCCCTCCTGAGGAACTCCAGAGCGGCCCAGGCCGCGTGTGTCCTGGGAAGCAGGCCCCGTGGTTCTGGGCCTCGCCCTTGTTGGGACCCGCCGCCTTACGTGCGCGTCTGTT
Source organism: Balaenoptera acutorostrata (assembly GCF_949987535.1). Taxonomy (NCBI): domain Eukaryota; kingdom Metazoa; phylum Chordata; class Mammalia; order Artiodactyla; family Balaenopteridae; genus Balaenoptera; species Balaenoptera acutorostrata. The sequence continues at coordinate 103,978,908 of NC_080073.1, forward strand.
CCTGCAGAGGGACCCCTGCCGGCTGCCCTCCACTTCAGGCTCCTTTACGGCCGCCGCTCTCTGAGACCCGTTAAAATGGTCTGATTTCCTTTACTCTCATGGCCTGGAAAACGAAAGAAAGAAGCCATCACATTATAGCCTGCTTTTTTCTTGTAGCTGAACATCCGACGTGCAGAAAAACAACAGAATGGCCCAGAAATCTGACAACAGTGGATAAGAGTTAGGGCGACCATGTAATTCGTCATCCAAACTGGGCCCCTTGAGGTGAGAGAGACCCCACTAGCAATCAGGCTGGGACCCTCTGTGTGAACCGGACGTGTGGCCACGCCAGTGAGAGTGCACACGCTTGCCCCTGGGTTCTCTCTTGTCCCTACAAGCAAGGGCGAAACACAGTCACTATTAAACGGAACATGGGATTCAGGGAAGAGATATGAATTTGTTCATCACTCTGCGAGGAGCGTCACAGAGGAAATGAGAGGTCAGCCCCTCACCACCGCCCTCCACAACAGGAATAGCCGGTATCTGAACTTCAAGGCTCACAGAGCAGGGTGGAAGGGGGTTGGGGGGAGCGCGGAGAGACTCTTCCCTGGCTTCTTTGAACTGACCTCCTTTTTAGCTGTCGTCTGAATTTTCGCACATCTAGTTTGAGTGCTTCAGGTGTTCTCCCACTGCACAAGACCATAGCAAAATTACAAGCAGCAAAGTTATGTTACTATATGTAAACCTTTTGAAAAACAGCTCTGGCTACTGAATCCTACAAAGAAAACAGGTTCCTCAGGAGCATTTCTAGAGGAAGACCATGCAACCTATATTCTTAAGTTTTGGTTTTATAATAGCTCTTGTTGCTAAACAGAAAAGACTGGGGAAAATTATATACAAGTTCAGGAATCTCTTTCATTTTGCTCTTTAAAAATTATTAGGAAGCATGAAGTATGATAAAAATGGTTTATTTGAAAAATGTTTGCTAGGGCAAGTGACTTGACTAAGGCTGTGACAGTGACTCTCCGCGCTGGAATCTCACTGGAGAGAATTACTGTGTGAATTGCAGGCAGCGTGGAAAGCTGTCTGACGTTGTTATGAAACAGAGGGGGGTGTAGGGGCCACAGACGGACGGCCCTGCTCCTTCACGGCACAGGCAGGCAGTCGGCAGAACCTGCAGGCTGACAAAGATTCATTATCTTGGTGGCTTAAAGATTGCGGGGGGAGGCTTCCAAAGCCCCGATCAAGTGTAGCTCCCCTAGGAAGGTGTAATACCGTTAAAACATGCCTCGCAAGCTGGGTGTGTCAGGAGGCACTCAGAGGCACAGGACAGGTACAGCGCATCTCCGTGAAGAGCCTGAGCTACTTGACAACGTGGGAAACCTTTTTATATTGAAATGAGCATAAACACAGTGCAGAGCAGAATACACCAGTTACATGAAGATCACGAGGAGACTTCAGAGAAATGTTCCAGCTGCTGCAGCCGCTTCAGTAAGCCCCAAACCCCCGTGAGTATGATCTTGTGAATAAAATACTACTTCTGGAAAACAGGGTCTGTTTTCTAACTCTCTCCTGTTCATTTCTCTCTTTTCACTGAATCCCCAAAATGCTTCAGTGTCTTCCTTTTCAAAATGTTCTTTTTTATCCTTGACTTCATATTCAGTCAGATAAACATTTCATTTTCTCAAGTAATTCAAAAAAAAATCCTGTTGGGATTTTTATTATCATTGTGTTAAATATAATTTGGCAAAAGATTGACATTTTTGTATTGATTTAGTCTCTCCGTGAACATGGTGTGTCATTTTATTCAAACTTATTTTATATTTCTAAGTTGTGTAGTCTTCTCTCTAAAAATCACACACATTTCTTATTAAGGTTATATCTAGGCATGTTGGTTTTTTGTGTGTGACGGTTGCTGCTGTCTTTTCTCATTATATTTTCACTGCAATCCACTGCGAAATGGAAGGGCATGTCCATTTGAGCAATTACAGGCCTTCCAAGTACAGAAATTAAACACCAAAGGTAGAGTTTGCCTATAAAAGCCTTTAAATCGATGGTGATAGTGTTATATCGTCCTAATAAGTTTGTTGTGAGAGCAAAAGAATCAAATACTTTTTTTTTTTTTTGGCTGCGTTGGGTCTTCGTTGCTGGGCGCGGGCTTTCTCTAGTTGCGGTGAGCGGGGGCTACTCTTCGTTGCGGTGCGCAGCCTTCTCATTGTGGTGGCTTCTCTTGTTGCAGAGCGCGGGCTTCAGTAGTTGTGGCACACGGGCTCAGTAGTTGTGGCTCATGGGCTCTAGAGCGCAGGCTCAGTAGTCGTGGCTTAGTTGCTCCGCGGCGTGTGGGATCTTCCCAGACCAGGGCTCGAACCCGTGTCCCCTGCATTGGCAGGCAGATTCTTAACCACTGCGCCACCGGGGAAGTCCCCCGCATGCTGTTCTTATTTAATCCTCCCAAGAGCATGAAGGCATCTGATAGATTTGGGCCTAGGAAGTGTCTGGGACAGTCGATACCTCTTCTTCAAGTCCAGCCCGTGTGATTCTCACAGCAGCCCCGTGACATAGGCAGTGAGCATCAGACGGCCCAGGCAGCCTCCCCACCACCCACACTGAGCTGCGCCGCCCCGAGTCTAAGCCAGGTTGAGATGTGTTGCACGGGCGATGCTCCTGGCGTCAGAGGAGTAAGCAGTGAGGACCTGAAACCCTGGACTACGTTTCATTTCCTGGATCCTGCCACTTCCTCCCCAGCAGGTTGTCTGGTGAGTCCCAGAGCTCATGCGTGTTTCAGGGCCAGCCAGTCATCCCATCTACTTGCGGTTGAGTCACTTGTGTGTTTTTCTAGTGAAGTCTAATGCCATCTCCCAAAGTGTATAGAGTAAAAGTGTGACTGGCTCTAATGACCCGTTTGTGCGTGGTAACAGTCTGACGTGGGGTGGAAGTCAGCTCGTGGTCCTGGAGGGGCTGTAGATTGCAGCTGTGGTTGCACTTGCTCGCCTGCGCCGACCACGTCCCCTCACCTGCAGCTGGAGCCAGTTGCTCCGTCATTAGCACTGCAGGCCCCCCCCCCATGTGAGCTGACACATCTTACAGCCCAAATAAGTGTGACGGAACTGTTACACCGTTTATTGCCTCATCTTGACAGCCCTTGTGGAGATAACTTTAATATTTACTCCCTGTGGGAACTGACTATTTCCCTTACCCCTTCTGTTACTGCTCTGGGTTAATCCCTTATAGCCCTGGATTATAGCTTTAAACCCCCTGCTGGGCCAAATTTAAATCATGTGATTTTGCTTAATGGTGAGTGAACATTCTTGTTACAATAAATGGCCCTATCGCTATTTTTATTGACTTGCCTTTATCAATTCTGTATTTCCACTAGTAGCTCTTCCACCAAAGCACGTCATAACCACTTACTGACCAGATTTTAGAGCTAGTGGACACGTAGAGCCTTACAACCAGGGATACCAGACCCCGGTGTTGTTAGTTACCGTGTCCTTACTGAGCAGGCCTGCGTGCCTGGCGCTGTCCCGGACTCTGCTGGGAAGGCAGCCGAGCCAAACAGAGCTCGAGCCCCTGCTTCCTCCTCCTCCTCCTCAGCCACACTTCATGCCGAGGAGCTGACACAGGCACACAGTGGTGATAGGACAAGGCCACGTGAGTGCCCCCTGGGTGGCGCAGACATTGCAATAAGTGTTCCCAGGAGAGAGAGCGAGCCCCTTCTGCAGAGGGGACCCAGGGAAGCTTCAGCAGTCGACTCAGAGGGTGGGTGGGCTTCTGCGTGGTGGGTGTGGGTCCACATGAGCCTGAGGGACAGGCAGATGGGGAGACCAAGGTCTCCTGGCGTCAGTGAGAAGCTCGTGATCCACAAGAGGGTGCTGGCCGTCCGAGGACTGTGCATAGCGGACCAGGGGCCTGGATAGACAGAAACATGTTAATCTTTGCACTCTCTTAACACCATTAAGATCTGTTTCAGTTTTTTCCCCCAAAGGCCATAAAAGTGTTGTTTCTGAGTGGAATTTTTAAAATCTAATTCATACTTCGGTCAAAGTGGACTCTACATTTGAAGGTTTGTTTTGACTTAAAAGTTTCCTAAAACTTGAGCTCTTTGGATTGCCCCAGTGCAGCTTTCTCTGGAGCTTTTCGTGGAGCTGACTGGGACCAGGCCACCTCATACAACTGCGTTTCTTGTGAGTGCACCTACCCCCGAAAGGTTCCACCCTTTAGATTGCCGACTGTGAGAAACAAATGCTGCGTTGACTGTGCTGGGGGGGCCTCTGTTAGGAGGGCCGCACAGGAGAGCCATGGAGAGGGTGGCCGTGGGCGCTCATGGTGTCCGCAGCGAGTTGGGTGGGAAGACACGTGTTTGTTCTGGGACGCGATGGACACACTGCCGAACCTTCAAACAGTCCACCAAAGGGGGTGTCAGTTGTCGAGCAAATGCACACTTTTGGGAAGCTGTTTTGCAAGATCCATCAAGAACCATAAAAATATTCATACCTGTTTACCCAATAATTCCACTTCTAGAAACCTTTTATAAGAAAAGAAAATCAGAAATGCTATAAAAGGTTTATACATGAGAATGGTAATCCCCAGGACTAAGCAGAAACTCTGCAAGTGTTCATCATATGAGAATGATTACATAAATTACCGTGCATCTTTACAATGCAACTTTATCAGTTACTAAAGATATCCTTTCAAAGACTATTTAATGACATAAGGATATAAAGTTAAGTTTTGAAAAGCAAGTTACGATTCCAAATTTAAATATTCTGTTTATATATACACACATACATTTTAAATGTATAAGTGAATTAAAAGACTAGACAGAAAAAATGCTAAAATGTTAATAGCCACATACTCTAAAGCAAATATTGTGGGACAAAAGAAGATTTTTATAAGTCCCAGTGTGGTTTTCTTTAAACTTTAGAAATTCACAGACTATCTGTTAATGGTGCCTTCCCAGGTGATAGGGACATTGTTTCCACTTATCCTAGGGCACAGCACACCTTCTTGTCTGCAGTGACCTTTTTATCAATAGTCATATAGTCTACACTTAAAAGTCACGATATACATTCACATCAGTTAGGGTTTGGTGTAGTTGTATATAAGAAGAAACCCAAATAACAGTAGCTTTAAAAATGTTGGCGGTTTATTTTTCTCTCATGTAAAAGAAAAGTTGGCATTAAGCTAGTAAGTTGGCTGGTGTGATGGCTCCATGGTCATCAAGGACCCAGGCACCTCCCTCCTGCCTCTCATCTTCCGTGTGTGGCCCCGTATCCCACTTACCTCATAGTGCTAGACGGCTGCTGATGTTCCAGCCATCGGGTTACAGTTGCCTCCCTCCTTGTCTGTCTCCCTCCTGGACTCTGAGCTTCCTGAGGGCAGGGACGGGTCTCCAGCCTCACCCGAGCACAGTCCCAGTACGGGAGGGGCCTGCCATTCATCTGTGGCCCAGCCGGGGCTGGGCTGCCCTTCACACCTCCTCCAGGGCTTGCCGGGGCTTTCATTCAACAAATGCCCGTACATCGTCTCTGCTGCAGAGCCCTCTGCTCTCGGCTTCCTTGTCTCGTCCCCTCATCAGTGGTCTCAGGACTGCAGGACCCAGGGCCACAGCGTGCCTGGGTCACCTGCCCTGCCTTGGAGGGGCTCCCAGACAGACCTGAATGAGCACATGACCTCACACAGGCCCTGGGCACAGACCACCCAGGTGGTCCAGGCAGGCTGCAAAGTGGGGACAGCGGGCCTCACAGCCTCCCTCACGGCTGCTGCCGGCTGTAAGACACGTTGGGAGGCAGAGAGCCGGCCCCTCAGGAGGTGACAGGAAGCCCGTTACACCTCGCACCGCTGCAGCACAGGCGTCCTCGCCTCTGTGTCTGCAGTGACGTCCCCTGGCAGGTTCCCCAGCTGCCCCCAGGGCTCTCGTACCACGTAGGTGCCAACCGTGTTGAGGGTCCAAAGGCTGTTGGAGCAGCAAAGGATGTGAAGATCAGCTGGGAGCAGCCCTGTAGCCCTCATCCCACAGATGAGGGTGCTGAGACCAGAGGCAGGAGGTGGGCGGCGTGACAGGTGAGTGGCAGAGCAGGGGTACAGCTGTGCTGCTTCTGCCCCAGCGTGGACAGAGCTCACTGGTGCCTGGTGGTGAAAGTCCATCCTTGCGGAAGAAATGGTCCCAAAGGCCAGAGATCCTGTTGGGTGAGGATCTGCTGTGCACAGGTCTGGCTGGGCCTCCCCCGGCTCAGGACGGCCCGCTGCCAGGCCATCCCAAGGGCGAGAAGGAAAGAGTGGGGATCTCCCACTGTTTCCACAGTGCGGGACGTGGGGTGGGACAGTGCCGGGAGTTAGCAGAAGCGAAGCTGGTGACTGCACTCCGCCCCACAGTGCCGTTTCCAGAACGACGTCCCGTGACGGTGCACATCTGCACCTAAATGTACAAACGCACTTCTGAGTTTCACGCCTAACGGAGCCCATGGTTCTCGGTCTGTGTCTTCTCTTTGCCTCCAGGTACACATTGGCCAAATATATTCGACTGACAAGCTCATCATTGAGAATCCAGAGAAGCCCAGGACCTAGGGAGCCGGGACCAGCCGCCACCGGCAGCCGTGGACCACTTTCAGCATCCATCCTGCTTGGCAAGGGCACTCCCAGCAGACCACACGTGGCCTCTCGCATCAGCTTTAAATGGCTTCTCGCTCTGCCTGCCCTCTAGGAACTGATGAACTGAGCGAGGCTCCCGTTCTCCTGCAGCCTGAGTGACAAGGGGTGACAAGGGGTGGCTGTCTGTCCTTGGTTCAAGTGTCAGAATGAAGAGCTGGAGCTCCTCAGGAGAAAGTAGTGCCTCACCGTGTCTCCTCCAGCCCACCCCTCCTTGTAGCTCCTCGGCACTTGTACACAGCATTCCCAGAGTTTGTTTCTTGGTCCTTGACAATAAAGAGAAGGTCCCTAGGCCTTCTATACCAGACGCACCCATCACGATTAATGCCCTTTTGTTCCCTGCTGGTTGCCGGGTCAGTGGGGAGACCAACAGGGAGGGTCCAGCCCTGAGCTGAGTCCCCCCCTTTGCAAGGGCAAGTCCAAGCACCAGTAGAGATTTGGGGGCAGCGGGGAGTAGGGCAGAGCTGAAACGGTAAAGGGTGCACCCTGCAATTCAGACCTGGGCCCAGTGCAACAGCGGCGGTGGCCTGTGTGTGGGTGCACACCTGGGGACAGGTACGTACAACCTGCTGCTCGAAGTGTGGTCTCGGGATCGGCGACGTCAGCCCCACCGGGGAGCTTGCTGGAAACGCAGGATCCCAAGCCCCACCCAAACCTTCTGAATCAGAATCTTCCGTCTGACACACCCCAGGAGACTCCAGTGTACACCGAGGTTTGAGACATGCATCCCAGAGCTCACTTACTGAGTCAGAATCACCTGGAGAGACGGAGAGTTTTTAAAAAGGAATTTCTCAGTGCTTCATACTCTGACTTGACAAGTGAGAGGTGAGGCACAATGATTTATCAATACACTTGAAAGCTCTCCTGGTCTTTTTAACGTTGAGCCAGTTCGGGAAACTCTGCCCTTTGAGGATGTTACAGGTAAAAACAGTATTTGTATGCATTTATCCTTGGAAACACATCAGTTAAAAACAGGGAAATAAGGTAGTAAATAATTTACTTGACTTCTGGGAATTTTATGAGGGACCTGGACACTGGGAGATTTCTTGGCTTACCTCCATAAACAGTACTGAGTGAATTCATGACTCACGTGTTTGGGTTTGGAACAGGCTCATGTAAATAGTTACAGGTCCTAAAATAGCTTTGACTATCACCGACCTGCCACTGAACCGCTCCCTGCGTCATTTTAATTCTCACAGTCATGTGAGCCGAGCGCGAGTGGTCTGGGTCCACATCCTCACTCCTGTGTTAAAGACCGTGACTGCCCACCTTATCTGTGGATCGTAGATATTGTGGTGATGGTGCCTTCCAAGTAGGTTAAACGTGTAGTCATTCTGTTTGGCAATTTAACGTGTGATTTCTGGATGCTTTGACCCATGGATAAAGTCTCGTGTGCCTGTGAGACCAACCCTTGGCTGGTCCCAGATCTGTTACCCCTATAAACCCAGATCCTTGCACATCTTAGGGCCGAGGTGTGAGGATGAAGGGAGACAGTGAAGGGAATGGGAGTGTGCCCGCCTCCGCTGGCTGTCACGGGGCAGCATCTCAGCCGGGGGTGTGGCTCTGGGGCCCCTTCCCCTCTGCACCAGGCAGGCGTGTGGTCGCTCAGAAACAGCTACGTCCGACCACCGTGCCAGCCAACGGAAGTCACCTCTGATTTACACTTAATCGATTAAAGCAGCTACTACTTGGAAACCCAAGTCCAGAGTTGAACCTCTCCCCAGCAATTCCAGCAATTCTGCTGGAATTGCCAGCAGGATAGCAGCTCCACAGGAGACTTCCCCCCAGGTCTCAGTCACAGAGGCAGTGGAGCAAGCAAACGGAGCTCTGTCCTGCAGGCCTTCAACAGCGGGTGGCTCTTTTGTTAATTAAAGCGCACGGATGGGTCTGAACATGCCCCAAGCCTTAATGAACAGAGCTAACTTTTGCAACTCAGATAAAATTAACTCTGCATTTGGAATTTGGAAAGGCATGAAGGAGAATTCTGTGACAGAAGCCACAAAGGGATCCCTCAACTTGCCGGTGCGGGTACGGCAGGCAGCACCTCGCACTGGGTGCCCCCCGGTTCAGAGGACCCAAGGTGATGTCCCTGTGGGGAGGGCCGCTTGTGTAAAGCCCTCCATTTGCTCGACGAGGCCCCAGCTGAGGCCTCGCGGTGAGGACTCCGATGGGAGGGTGAACCCTCCGTCGCGGCCCGCCTCCAGCCTCCGGAACGTGTGACTGTCCTAAAGCCGGGATTCCGGCTGAGGACGCTTTCCAGTGTCAGCGCTGAGGAAGTGAGACATACCACAGTATAAGCCAACTTCTCCTGGGACAGGAACCAAGTGTGCTGCTTTCTAGACCTTCAGAGGTAACACGTGCTTGGTCTGGCTGTAACGCTTCGATGCTGGGAGACCAAGCACATGGCTTTCGTTCTCCAGATGGAGCTGGCGTAGCTCGCTTTACCTCTCCCTGCTGCCACCAAGCAGCTGTCACCTCCCTCCCTCCATCCCCAGCCTCACGCAACATCTCAAGTCCCTGGGCACAGCAAGTGTGCCACCCAACATCCAGGAGCAAAGGCGACAGGCGGGAAGGAGCCACAGAGATGACAGACCTCGGACCAGCAGACACTGGAGCTCACCGAGCTCAACCCCCGAGCCCAGGTGTGAAAGCTGAGACCCTGAGCAGCATCTGCAGTCGGTAACACGCAGGCCCAGCCCTCCCCCCACTACCCGTCGCTCATCTCCTCATCTGTTCAGTGTTGGCTGGGAGCCAGCCGGTGCCAGGAGCCGGGGGCACACCAGCGACCAAGCCCCGGCCCTGCCTCCAGAGCCTGCAGCCTCGCAAGAGGGTTACAGGAGAAAACGGCGGGTCTGCCGAGTGCGACAGATGGGGAAACAGGTGCTGCAGGAGGGGACGGTGAGGGTCAGGGGAGGCCTCCCCAGGAAGGGGGCCTTCAGATGAAACGAGAGGTGGGTGGGCTGGGCAGAGGGCAGGGAGAGGAGCTCTCCAAGCGGGAGGGGCAGTTCATGCGAAGCCCTGAATCAGGAAACACAGTGCAACCCAAGGAACTAAAGGAAGCCCAGGATGGCTGGTGGCGAGGCTGGGTCGGGAGGCGGGGACCCGAGGACTGCAAGAAGCTAGTGGGGTTTTTAAGCAGGATCTTGTCTGTATTTTTAAAAGGTCACATTGCTATAGCGGGAATAGATTGGGGGGGATGCAGGGAGACCAACTTTTGGCTGGAGAAATGAGGGGGTCAGATTGAACACTTGTAATCCAGGCAAGAGATGGTGGTGGCTTCACCTAGGCCGGTGATGTTGGAAACAGCATCACCCTGAGAAGAACTTGCCTTGGCCAGGCTGCTCCTCCCAGGGGAGCAGGGGACACGTGGCGCAGAGACACCCTGCAGAGCCCCCCAGGCCAGTCTAGCTTAGGTCAGTTGGCTTTAGCCACCCCTTAGCTCTGTGATAAATAATCAACTGTTGTCTAAGGCACTGAGCTTTGGGGTGGTTTGTGATGAAGCAGTGACAAACTAATACAGAGAACTAGTATAAAACCTTAATTTATTACTTACTCAGGGCCACAGAGCAAACTTTGAAGAGTAGGCAGGCAACCTCAGCCAAAACTGTGGGTTTCCTGTGCAGGGCCATTTCCACGAGTATCTTCAGGGCACAGGTGTCACGTGTCTTACAGACAAAAGGGCTTGCTAACTACTGGACCCCACTGGGGGGTACATTAAGAACAAAACAGGACCAAAAAAAGAAAGAAAAGAAAATAGAGTCAACAGGACTACCGACTGAGTGGATGTGAGGTGTACAGGGGCGTAACGGGCATCCAGGAGGAGCCCCAGGTTTGGGGTCAGGATGGCTGAGCAGACGTAGGCCACCACCTGAGACAGAACAGGAGGGGACACTGTCTGACGCTTTCTCCTCCTGCTAGGTCCAGTCAACTTCAAGTTCAAACAAAGACTAACGTCTACAAATGTGTCTTTTACCTCCAAATGTTGAAAATATCATTTCTGTAGATTCGCTTTATTTTTTTTTAAATCCACTGGAATAAAGCAGTTTGAAAGACCCTTATAAAGAGACTTTCCCCTTAGCTCTCTGAAGAACAAATATTCTCCTTCTATAGGTAAAGCCTATAGATATATATCATCATCGGGAACAGGAGGGGTAGGGGAAATTTTTCCATATTTAGCAAAAGGTGACACGAGATTAAAAAAACAAAGGGCCGAGGAAAGTTGGTCGACATATTCTGAGAATGTGCTTCCAAGAATGAAACTAAAAGGCACAGTAAAACCTCAACAAGTATACAGAAAGTACACAAGTACATTTTAGAACAGAGGGGCTGCTTTTTTATGAGGGACTTCATGCAAACTGTTGCCCGCTTTCTAGATGAAAGGATAGCTCAGGGATTGAGGCCAGGCTACACTTGTAGCAACAGCTGAAGAAATGACAAGCACTTAGAAAGCAGAAGGAGAAAGCATTTCCTACACCAAGGGTAATGTTCTCTGAGCTTGGGACGGTGTCTCCTGGACACAAAGTGCCTTGATAAATATGGTCAGAACCCAGATGACCAAATCTTGATTGCAGACAACCCCGGGGATGGTTGGAGAACATTTTAAAAGTTCTGCCTGTTAAATTGTGCAGTGGCCTCATGACGGTGGTCACTGCGTGACTCAGAAGCCACGGGAAGCAGCCACGCCATCTGGGTCATGGGCACGGACACAGCTAGTGAGGTCGGCAGACAAAGGCAGGACGCTCTGCTGATGCTCGTTCTTACCAACAAAGGGAACAGCCTACAAGGACTTGTGCTCCGTGCATCCCCGGAGCGCGTCTCGTGTTTGCTCTGTTACAAGAGGATCTGGCACAAAGCTGGAACTTGGTGGAGAAAGCAGGCTTTTCGCCAACCATTTGCCCAGAATCTCTATGGACAATGGTTCACCTCACCCCTGAGAACAAATAGGATTTTCCCTTTTCAGTCTGTCTGCAGCCCTTATTAGTCCTTCAGGGAACCTTTCATGAAAACGGCTTCTCGTGCTGAAATCTGTTTGGGGAGTAAGATAGATGCTCTTGCTTTTGCTCAAGGGCAAAACTTGAAGTCCAAAGACCCTCAAGAGAGAACCCAGAGGAGAACCCTGAGATGAATCTGTGTGTGTCTCTACCTGGAGGGACCACTGACACCATAAGAGCAACAGCAAAGAAAGTCGGTGTCTCATTGTCTTGAAATTAGACCACGAGCAAGCGTTGACACCAGTGGAGATGGAATTGAGCTTGTTCTCAGACTCAACATCCCCGTGCTGACCCAAGGGCCATGTCAGCCATTGGACATGCTGGATGCCCCTTCCAGAGGAGCTGGACTTCCAGGGGTCCAGGCTCGGCAGGAAAACGGCTTCCTGTAAATGACGTGCATCCTTTTCCTACTAAAGTGATGAGCTTTCATAGGAAGTTCAGTGGTACGAAATAGAAACGCTTCCCTCTCATCAGCCAGAAAGTTACAGAAGGTATCACCTAAATGTCAGTGAAACATTGTTAAAATATTTCAGTAGAACTTCCCATCAGTTACTAAGTGAATTCATGTGACTTCATCTGTCTTGAATACAGAGACAGTTCAATAACAGTATAACTGGTTCTGAGTTTTTAAAGGAGTATTTCATTTAGGTGCATATGTGTGGTATACGAAGCACATATAGGATATATGATGAAGGACTCCAATATTAATGCTAAGAGTCTTGTCAAGATTTGCCACATAGACTCTTCCACTCACACTTCAAACAGGTAACATATTTAGGATTATTAATTTGCCAAATTTTAACATGTATTTTCACTTTAAAAACACAGCCTTACACTTCCTAATGGGACTCTAGAAACAGAAGCTGGTCCAAAGAGGTGAAACGATATATCAGTGACTCAGACTGCAAAAATAAATAAAACAATTCTTTAAAAAAAAAACTGGAAGACAGGAATATGGTGTGATGGGAGGAAAAAAAAAAAAAGCCACTGGGCAGGACAGCCCGAGACCCGCGGATGCTATTGCATCTGTGTTCAAGGGGGTCAGCACTGGCCAGACCCCTAATGACCTTTCTAGCTCTAAAAGCTTGCAATTAATCAAAAGGAAAGAAACCATCCTCGAGACCATCTGAAAGCTAGGCGTTTGGTTTGGTTTGGTTTTTGTTTTTCCTTTGGCCACACTGCTGGACTTGCGGGATCTTAGTTCCCTGACCAGGGATTGAACCCAGGCCCCGGCAGTGAAAGCGCTGAGTCCCAACCACTGGACCGCCAGGGAAGTCCCTGAGTGCTAGTTTTTGGCACAATTCAGCAAGAAATCTTCAGGATCCGTCCCCAGCTTCATGAGGAACTTTGGTGCTGTCTGGGGTTGGCCAGAACATTCAGCCCAGCCCATGGCCCATAAGAATATGAATTTGGGATTAGCTGGGCAGTGAAGCCAGCTGGCCCTCAGCAAAGGCACAGGGAACTCATGGATGGGCCGGGGGGGTGGGGGGGGCCTCGGCCCCTCGGAACCCTCACCAGCCACCAGTCCAGTGTCTGACCCAACAAGTGTGTTTCCAGCTTCTTCTGAACGAAAAACTTTTCCTCCCTGTCTTCTGCGATCCCTAAAGCAGAATTTGGACCCAGCTGAAAAAGAAAGGGGACGTCTAGCTCTTGCTCACCCAGCAGTAACTGTTCCCTCACATGTCTTCCCAACAGGCACAGGGTTAAGAAGAAAGTTCTGAATGTACTCAAGGCAGAGCAAGCAGTTTGGGGAGGAGGCATATGTGGGCCAGGGGTCCCTGCCCCCGAGAATCTGACTTCATTGCTGGGGAGCCCAACACGTGGAGAACAACCAGAAAACGACCAAATGCTGGCCAGGCCGCAAGAGCAAGAGAGCAGCACGGGCCAGAGAGAGCTCAGAGATCCTGGGGCTGGGATAAGCCTCAGGGGAGAGTGAAGAGGCGGTGCAGGAGGGTGGAGAGCGTATCAGTTAGGGGGCAGGGGGACTCCCCTGGCGGTCCAGTGGTTAGGGCTCTGTGCTTTCACTGCAGGGCCCAGGTTCAATCCCTGGCCAGGGAACTGAGATCCCACAAGCCGCATGGCGCGGCCAAAAAAAGGAAAGAAAGAAAAAGGGAGGCAGCACACCGGTGAGTGTTCACGGGGACAGAGGGCAAATCCTGGTTCCTCATCGGCTTCCTGTGGAGAAAGTAAGGACAAGGCCTCAAGGTCGGCCAAGCGACAGACACCCCAGAAAGTCGTTCCTTCCTTCATCCTCCAGCTCTGCCTCTTCCTGACAGCATCTCTAAACTTCTGTTTCCTCATCTATGAAATGGAGCTGGTCACATCCTGGACTTACAGGGTTGCTGTCAGGATTGTAAACACATAATGCACGTGAAGTTCTCCTACTGTGTTTGCTACCGAGTAAGCCAGCGGTAACTGGTAGCCGCTTTATCGTTCATTTAGAAACTGTGTCAGACGCCCTAGGGGATGTAGAGATGGACCAGATGTGGAGTCTTCCCTTAATTACAGTACATTTGGCACCGTACTGAAGACGTGTGTAAACGGCTAAGGGGGTAAGTTACCTGGCAGAGTCAGAGATCAGGTAGTGCTGGAAGCGGGGAGGGGGTGAGATACAAAAGGAGAAATTGCTTCCTTCTGAGCCACAGGTTCTGGGCTGAGCAGTCTGAGTCTTACTCAGTGGGAGAGGGAGCATTTCAGCAGGGAAGGGTGTCTGCGGCAGATTCACCGGACAGTGATGCAGAGAACGCCCGTGAGTGAAGAGCTGGCCGGGAAACTGATGCCATAACGTAGATTTGAAGGGGCTACAGCCTGGCTGCGGACAGTGGTGGTGTGGACGGGATACAGAGGAAATAATGAATCCGAGTGACAGGCTTGATGGGAGACTGGAGACACAGAAGAAAGAAGGGAGTGAAGGGACTCAGGTGCTTCAATCCTGAGACGCTGGCAGGGTGCCTGCCCCTCGCTGAGATGCTGAGATTCAGGGCAGCGCTGCAGCCCCTTAAGGCAAACGCACGTCCACGCGCACACGCTGCACGGCTGCACGTCGACATTTCACATCATCGTGTGTGCGTTTTGTTTGCAGTGGAGACACTTTGGGGGATCCGCTGTGTCACGTGGGCCCTCCCTGCCCCCTCACAACAGGAATCGGGGGCTCCTGACAACCATTCTGCATCGTGGTCCTTCCCCCGCTTCCGGCCACAGCGGATGCAACAGGGATGGACCCCTGACCCAGCGGGGACCCAACTTTTTCCCTTAGAAACTCAGCACTGGGAGTGAGAGTTCTGTTTCTGCCTGAGCTGTGTGCTGGAACTCAAGTGACAGACTCGGGAGGGACAGAGCAGACTTCGATCTCTCCTGGAGACAGAGGCAAGGAGAAATCCAGTCTGCAGGGAGAGAAGACGGCAGCACACAGAGCAGGGACAGTGAGGCAGAGACCCTCCAGATTCCAGGAGTGTCACATGGGCCTCCAGGCCCGGAGAGGCCCAGCTGCATTCATTCATTCAGTCAGTCAGTCAGTCATTTATTTATTTATGGCTGCGTTGGGTCTTTGTTGCTGTGTGCAGGCTTTCTCTAGTTTCAGCAAGCGGGGGCTACTCTTCGTTGCGGTGCGCGGGCTTCTCACCGCAGTGGCTTCTCTTGTTGCGGAGCATGGGCTCTAGGCACGCGGGCTCAGTAGTCGTGGCACATGGGCTCAGTAGTTGTGGCTCGAGGACTCTAGAGCACAGGCTCAGTAGTTGTGGTGCACGGGCCTAATTGCTTCGCGGCATGTGGGATCTTCCCGGACCAGGGCTCGAACCCGAGTCCCCTGCATTAGCAGGTGGATTCTTAACCACTGCGCCACCAGGGAAGGCCCCCAGCCACCTTTAGATGCCACAGGAGAGCCCAGGACCCAGCACACCAACGCCCCACTTGCTCAAGCTGGCTTGAGTTCGTTTCTGTAACTTGCAGTTTGGAACACTGACTAATGCTGTGTTTTATTGAAATATGGGCCCTGCAAGAAGTTAGTTCACATTTTCTAGTAGGTAATTTCCCCAGTAAAAAGGGAACTTGGTCCCCGTGTCAGTCCCCCAGAAGAAGCAGGGAACAGGAACTCGATGACAGGACCGAGGTAGGAAGGAGAGGGAGGTTGACCTCTTGTCCAGATATGAAGAGTCTAGCTGTCTAGGGCTGCACCCCTGAGAGGCCCAAGGAGGAAAGGAGGAGCCAGGGAAACTCTCCTCCCTTTCCTGTGGCTGAACTGCAGAGACGCAGTCTCTTCTGTGTCTGTGTCTGTTGCAGCAACAGCGGGTCTGGGTTAGACAGTCCTGGGTTCAAATCCAAGCTCAGCCTCTCTCTTTTTCTTTATTTAATTTTTGTTTTATATTGGAGTATAGTTAATGTACAGTGTTGTGTTAGTTTCAGGTGTGCAGCAAAGTGATTCAGTTATGCATATACATATATCTATTCTTTTCCAGATTCTTTTCCCATATAGGTTATTACAGAGTATTGAGTAGAATTCCCTGTAGTACACAGTAGGTCCTTGTTGATGATCTATTTTATATATAGTAGTGTGTACATGTCAATCCCAAACTCCTAATTTATCCTCCCCCCCACCTTTCCCCTTTGGTAACCTTTGGTTTGTTTTCTAAGTCTGTGAGTCTGTTTCTTTTTGTAAATAAGTTCATTTGTATCATTTTTTTAGATTCCACATGTAAGTGATATGATATTTGTCTTTCTCTGACTTAGTACGATCATCTCTAGGTCCATCCATGTTGCTGCAAACGGCATCATTTCATTCTTTTTTATGGCTGAGGAATAGTCCATCGTCTGTATGTACAAGCCCAGCCTCTTACTCACTGGGCACATTATCCAACCCCTCCGAGCTCAGTTTCTCCAGCTATAAAATAGGAGTAATGCCCATCTCCTAGAGTTGTGTTGAAGTCTCTGATGTACCCAATAAATAGCACCCAGCCTCCCAACCCAAGCACCATCTAAGAAACAAGGAAAACAAGGTCAGTAGAGACAGAATGTCGTCTTTCTTACTGGTGTGGGCCACAGGGAACAAAACTGCCGAGTGTGAGAGTCAGCATGGGTTAAATAAATCCGTTTTCCCAAGGAGACCCTCCCAGCAGGAGAGTACACACGCCCTAGTTGTGGCCTCCCTCCCACCCTCAGGAGGATGGGTGACGGATGAGCTCACACAACCCAGATCCGTGGAGCAGGTCCCCGTGGGCAGCAGTGAGGGGCGGGCGGGAGGAATCAGCGTCCATCCCTGACTGACGGCTGTTAGGACTGGGTGAAATCTTCCCGGCAAACAGCACCACATCCTGGGGGGATCTAACCAAATCTCAATCAGCCATTCCCCGCAGCAAGAGGGAGACATAAGTGCCGAGCTAGGACACGGTGGGTTTGCCCGCCACTGCACTAGCGGGCTCTGGATCTCAGGGAGCTGTGACGTGGGGTGTGTGGACCTGGGTCTCTCTCCTCTGTGCCGTCCACGCCGTTTCAGGTGCTGCGTGAAGATCTCCAGGTGGCTGGTCAGGACTGTAGCACGTGTTGTTTCCTGCTTTTGACTGTTACAAACAACACTGCTGTAAACCTCCTGCACGTGTCTCTTGGTGCCCACATGTACACACTGATGTACGAGTGTGGAGTTTCTGATCAGGGGGTTATGTGTATGGTCGGCTTCAGTAGATGCCGCCAAACAGGTTTTCAACGTGACAGTCTCACTCCCTGGACGTCTGGACATATTTGCTCGTGAAACGGGTTTGATGTAAAGGGGTGGATGGACAGACCAGGCTCTAGGCTGAGAAGCAGCTCCCTGCGGTAGAAGGCAGCAGCCTTTGTCCAAAGACCACCCGCGCCCTCCAGCACAAGGAAGACCCACCTGAGAGAAACAGGCAGGGCCACGTGGCCTCCCAGCCCTCCCCTAACACAGCACCCACCCCAGGGATGCCAAGTGTCAGATTTATGGGGGGAGATGGCATTTCCTTACGTGTGTGGAGCTAGCCCGCTGGGGCTTGGAGAGGAAAGGAAGGTGGAAATGTGAGCATAGATGCAGCTCGGGAGTCGTCCATGCAAAGCTCCAACCATCCCGAACGTGAGCTCCGTGACAGCCACGCCCCGCGTGTCTTAATCCCCACATGTCCCAGGGCCACGGCTGTGCCTGCCGCATGGGCAGTGCCCCATCGACACTTGCAGAGACAGTGAATGGATTCCGACAAGCTGACTCAGGGCATGCTGGCCACTGCCGGGGGCACAAAAAGAATTAGACACAGTTCCCACACACACACACCCCATGGAATTCGTAGCCTCTTTATAAGAGAACAGAATGTTGAAAAATTTTTGGAGGACAGGGTGACAGACAGGAGAATCAGCCCCAACAGAGACTGACAAGGAGCAGCTTGAGGGAAAGGGGGTGAGTCAGGAGTGGGCGGTCACAGAACCGAAATAGGCCACAAAGAATGGGTGTTCAACAATGTCAGACAGCAGTCAACAAACAGGAGGCCCCCAAACGTAGCTGCTTAACATAGGGCGGATAATCTCTGAAGAAGCCTTTGCAAGGAAATGCAAAGATAGAAGTCAGATGAACATATGTACATTGTACATATATCTGTGTAATATACATGTAATATACATCCCATCCTGTGAACAGCAGAAACAACTGGCTGTCTGCCCAGGTACCAAGAACAGTCTGTCAGGTTCGCACAGTGGGAGCCCCTACAATTTGTTCCCCAAATTAGAAGATTCATTCACTCTTCCCCTGTTCAGATGAAGTCAGACGGTTTCCATCCTCATAACGGAGCCAGTAGAAACCAGCCGGCAGAGGCCAGAGAGAAAGAGGAAGGTGCTGAGAACAAGGTGTGTGCTTGGCACTCCACGAATAACTTCCCTTCATGCTCACAGCTGTGTGGTGCGGCAAGAATTACTGCCCCCATTTGGCAGACGTGAAAACTCCTGCTCACGAGGGAAGGGACATATTTGAGAGCACACGGCCAGCCAGGGCCGAGCTGTGTCCGCTGCCAGCCTGGCTCACCTGGAGCAGGTGCATCTGTCCCACGTGAGGCCACCTCCCCGGTGGCTAAGCGTGCTTCCCCACTAGCACGGCGCCTCACGACGCTGTACACGCTTCGCCAATGGCAGGTTTTCTTTTTTTTAAAAAAGTTTAATTGGACGTTGTTGTTATTAACTTTTTATTTGAAATGGTTTGAAGCTCACAAGAATTTGCAGAAAAAGCAGAGAATTCCCCTATATACTTCACATAGCTTTCCACAGTGATAGTATCTTCTGTAACCTTAGTACATTATCAAAACCAGGAAATCAAAGCTGGGACAGTACTATCAGCTCAGGGTTCTCCAGCCTCAGCACTGAGATTTCAGGACCCCTTTGCTGGGGGCCGTCCTGTGCATTGTAGGATGCTGGCAGCATCCCCAGCCTCTGCCCACTAGGTGCCGGTGGCCACCTCGCCCCCCCCGCCCCCGTCCCAGTTGTGACCACCAGATACGTCCGTAGACTCAATGACAGCTTTCAAAGTCCCAAATTGCTTTACATTCTTTATTCAAATCAGGACTTTGGGTTCAGCATTTTTTTAGGTGCAACACATACAGAAATATCACCATACAGCAGAGCAGCAAACAGAAAATTTCCCAAAAAATCCTTAGAATTGAAAAGACATTTTCAAACCACAAAAATATAATCATCCTTTTAAAAACCGAGGAGAAACACAAGGGCTGAGTTTGGACTACAGTAGTTCTCAGTTTAAATAAACAGTATCAAAAATCACATTCACAGAAATCTGTTACTCACCCCAGACATTCCACGGGGCACATTGCTCGGGCAGATCTCAAAAGGCAGGGTAATGAGGTTATTTTCTCTCACATTGTTAGAAGGAACTGTACAAAATTCCATATAATCACATTAAAATATCCTGTCTGGAAGAGTGCCCACTCTTGCCACTGCTGCGTGGCTGATAAAGGACCACTCGGGCCCCCTGGTTCCAGCTCGCGAGGGCAGACTCTGTGCCCCCAACAGCCATGGTCATCTTGGACCCTGAGATCCGCCCCTACCCCGCACAGGGCTGGGAGCCCCTGTCGAGTCAGAGCTGTCACAGGCAGTCCCCTGAGAAAGCTCGGGGATCCCAGACATACCAGGGTGAGCTACATTGCACTTTCAGACCCTGGAGGAGTGACGTGGGTGTTTGGTGACATTGCAATGGCCGTGGACCTCAACCACACCGGGCTCTGGGCTCACCTGCGAAAGTCAGACCATCGCTCACAAAGGGAGCGCCTTCACAGAAGCTGGAACTTGCTGCCAGACAATGCCCAGCCTCCGCTGTCACATACAGGTAACATGTCACAGGTGTCTGCCAGGGCCCCTCATGCCTGTACCTACAGAGGATGGTGCCGATGGCTTCAGAAACCCTTGGCTCTAACAAGTTCATCTGGTGAGGTCTCCTGAGCCACCTGGATGTGGCAGAGTCGAAAGCAAAGGCCCAAGATGCTACGCCTTGGCCTTCACGGCAGCCTTCAGCCCACTCGGCCCAGGCCAGGGCCTTGGGGCAGGGGAGGCTGCCACAGGCAGGCCCAGGCCCAAAGCAGCGCTTCCTCCCCTGCACCTTCTCCTGGCTCCATCCTGGTGGGCCATGCAGGGCAGGGCAGCCCCCAGCTTCAGAACTCAAAACCTTACAGCCGTTTTGAAGGTGTTTCCTCGGCCAGAAAAACTAGTGTTTCAGGGCAATGACACCAACAGAGAAATTCATTTTAATGACTATCTGGTCAACAGCAAAGTCCAAAATCACTCAGGATCTGGTAAAAGCAACCTCGAGTTCAGATTTGGGGGTCGGGGGGCGGGGAGGATGGGAGCTAAGCAGGGGACTCACAGATTTTTCTAAACGTGGACTATTTTTTTTCCCAAAAGAACATATTGTGTATTTCATTGTTAAGGACTTGCCTGCAATTTAGTATCCATTTATATCTGTACTTATCCACACAATATCAATTTTTAGATATCCCAGGGACCTTTAGACTGAATTAGATTTATATTTACAATCCTAATACAACAAATAGACCTAATTTCAGGGTCGGCACTTCATTGTGACATGGGTAACACACAGGCTTTGGGATTTTCTGGCTGAAAAATATAATTTTATAAACAACATGCCTTAAGTCTGTGCATAAAAACACAACTTCTTAACCAGACTGAAAGGGACATACAAATGGAATTCTCTAGGCCATTTAAAGTGGTTCTGAATATAAACGCACATTTCCTTTTATATAATGTAAAAATGAGACAAAACCGAACTCCCTCCGAGAAATAGTAACCTCTTCCACCTACTTAGGGTATGCAAGATCCTGCTTCAGCTGCCCCAGAACAGCCTCCTGATTACAGGGGTTCTTCACCCAAAGCTGTCCAGAGAGGCACTGGACCCACAGACACTCTAGAGAGCCCTGCCAGGGGCCCCTATAAAGACCATGAGTTTCCCATAACCATAAACTTCTTGTCTTTTGGACTGGGTGCTTCCTCAACAGAACACATGTAGCTCTTTGTAGAAAGGCCTTCTGTGGGATGTGCTCATGAATTTTTCAACTTGGAGATTAAATGTTCCAAGCTTAGTTCACGAAACCCACCCGCTTTCAATCTTTATTCAATTCAGATTTTCAGACCAAGTTTCCCATTTTGGGATACTTTAGGATGCTGTTGGTTCTCCTGGGGCAGTGACTTGAGCTAACAAGTTTCAGAGAACCTGAGCAGTGCCAACAATATGAATGGGATGAGTAATGACACTGCTCTAATTTCTTTAAGTCTGTAAGTGTCTCTAAAATGTCTTTGCTTTACCAGAGGTGTTTGTGTATCTAAAGATTTTCCGGGCTGAACTGGCTCTGAACTCATGACCTAAATAGACTTCTACTCTTCTGATAGATCCACCACGCACACCTCACTAGCCCATCTTAAAAGCAAGCCCTTGATCTTCGCCATCTCAAAAAATCTCCATTCAGCCCAAATGTCACTCACTTCTTTCCTTGCCAAAATGTGTCTGTTCACAGAGGGCAAAGCCAAAGAACTAAACTCTACAAGATGCAAATACAACATCTCCCAAAAAGATTTAAAGGCGTTTAGGTCCTAATGAACCTAAAGTTATAGTGTTAGCTCTCTAGCAACCAGCCCTTGGAGGGTTAAAGGACCATTTAGGGCTTCGTCCTGAAAATCTCCCCGATCAGGGGAGGGAGTCCAAAGGGGAACAAGGAAACACAGCAGGTCACCTAGTGGAAAGTGTCCATCACTAGTCCTGAGGAGAAGCCAGGGTCAGCCTCTTCCGGGGGTTTCCAGGCACCGGCCCGCTTATTGACAATAAGGCCAGGATGGCCCTGTAGGAGGACAGCTGGGGTCACTGGCCTGGGCCCAGGTTGTCGGTTTCTGCCCTGCTCCCAGCCTCTTGCCGCTGTGACTGTACAAAACACAACCCCCATCCTGAAGACCGTCCAGGCCTGGCATCACGGGGACTGACCGGGCAAAGCTGGACAGCAAACAGCTCACTGTTTGCCAGGGCTGCCTGTTAAGTTACCACATGCCACGGTGCCCTCTTTGAACCTATAAACCCGTGTCCACTGCATGAGCCGAAAAGGCACGTCTGTCAGTTCCATGTCACACGAAGGCAAAGCCTGCCATTTCCTCCTGAAGGCTGTTCCTTGCACTCCTGACACAGTACACACGACACAGACCACAATTCCCCAAGTGCTCCAAGCCACATGCTCCTAAGAAACAAGCAAATGAGTCGGGGAATGAGAAAACTTAGCATACTAAAATGTGCAAAACCTGTTGTACCAGAAAGCAGAAATACGGACAACTCGTAAAATGATATAGCAAGAGTCCAACGCAAATCTCCAAAAATGAAATGAGCAGGTTCTGCGTGGCTCAAAACCCACCGCATCACCGGGGAAGCCCTGCCCCGCTCAGGGCAGGAGGGCCCGGCAGGTGAGGGCACGGCCAGGTGGAAGACGCACTGCGCACCTGTCAGAAGGTTCCCATCCCTACAGCCCAGGCTCTGGATGACAAATGCCCACTCCCTGGTGCCGCAGGAAAGCTGCCTGAGCTGTGGCCCTGCTGCCTGGACGGAGACACTTGGTGGCCCCAGCGCTCGACCAGCTCCCAGGCTCCAGTGCCCACACCCTGGAGCGGGGTCCCGGCCTCCCCAGTTAGGTCTTGGAAGCGACTGGTCACCTTGCTTCATAAACCTGGGGCTTATCAGGGGACATTTGTTCCGTACAGAAGGCCACATTTCCAGCCACTGCTTCTGACACGTGTTTTTTTGTTTGTTTGTTTGTTTTTTTGCCACACCACGCAGCTTGCAGGATCTTAGTTCCCGCACCAGGGATTGAACCCTTGCCCTCAGCAGTGAAAGTGCAGAGTCCTAACCACTGGACCGCCAGGGACTTCTCTTCTGACACTGTTGTTTAGATTGGAACACACACTTCATTCAACATCCCCTGACCCAGTGATCCATGGACCCCCTTGCTTATAGAGAAGAAACTGGAGTCTGTCTGGTGGAGGTCAGGATCATTAGCTGAGCTAAGCAGAACTTAGTTTTTGATCACTAGAGCTGGGTGAGATGTTGAAGCTATCACATTTTCAAGTAGAATGACCCTCACTTATCCAGTTGTGATAAATATGACCACAAAAAGCCAAGCTGCATTGTGGGAATTTTGCTTTGGAGATAAGTGTGTGTGTGTTCATTCCATTCAGGAAATACAGTCGTAAAGACTTCCTCAGTACTGCCTCTTCCTTTGAAACTTTTCAGAAACAAACAAACAAAAAGACCTATTTTAACGTCCTTACATTTCTTCACAAAGTGAAGTCTACAATAAAAAGTTGGCACTTCATAAAATAAAACTGACATTTAGAAGACTGCCAGTTCTAGGAGTTTGAAAGGCTATAACCACATGCAGAAAAACTGGGCTATTGAAAATATTTTACAAATTTCTGAACCTTAGAAGAGCTTTTCTCCAAGATTTATGGGAGAACAAAACTAGATTTTCTTTCCCAACAGCCACGTTTGAAGTTCTTATATTGTTAAATAATTACTCTTAAAATTGTTTGAATTCCAAAATATACTTTTGAAAATCAGTAATGGTTTTTATAAGAATAAAATTTTTGCTGTAAATACCTCTTAAAAATCCATTTCTTATGTATTTTATTCTAGATTTAATGGGTTACCATTTTAAAAGATACCAGACAAGAGGCTCTCTATTTTGATCATTATATTGTGTTCCTAATTTAATTTTAAGTAATCTAAAACAATTCAAAAGAGTGCATTACTACCATATAAACTAGCATTTCAGACTGTGTTATAGGCCATATACACTATCAATACTTTTCAACTAAAATGTATTCATAAATACATACGAAAAATATAAAATGTATGTAGGTGTTGTTATTATGCAGTAATGTGCTTTTAAAAAGGAAGTGATATACCAGGCCCAATACCAGACATAGAATGAAAAGGCTTGATTGCATTTGTATTTAGTAGCAGAAAAATAAGTTATGTAATTCTAATAAATGCTTATTGTTATTGATTTTTTATAAGCACATGTGAATTAGGTATTGCTTCACCCACGTGACCATTTTTTAGTCTGCTTTACTCCAAGAGTAGATTGTAATTCATTAACTTGATGGCTTTCCACTAATAAATTGGTACTTAAATTTTTTTTCCATGATTAGTTACCCCTGGCAAACACTGCCATAGTCAAAAAGGATGTCTACAAACCAGAGTTAAATGTAGATATTCCTATAGCTTGAGACATCCCATTTTGAGGCATCGAAATATCTGGCAGTTTTTTGTAGCTTGATGTTAATTCAGATGGGTGCTATATTTTAGCTGCCTTTACTTTGTTATTTCTTAGAAGTAAGAAGCAGGTAGATTCTCCTCCCCAGTACAGTAATAATTGCACATTTGGTGTCTTAGTGTTTACTGTAACCAACCAAGATTCCTGAGAGTAATGTAACCAGTTTTATCTTTACCCAAAGGAGGTTTACTTCAAGTGACAGATTTTACTAAAAGTTTAACTGCTTTATTAAGTATGACTCTCAACATAGAGTTTAAAAAAAATACTACTTCTCTAGAGCAGGGGGTGGCAGACTTTCTACAAAGGGCCAGGTAGTAAATATTTTAGACTTTGCCATATGGTCTCTGTTGCATCTGCTCAACTCTACTCTTGTAGCAGGAAAGCAATCATGGATAGTATGTGAATGAACGTGCATGGCTGTGTCCCTATAAAACTTTATTTATGGACACTGAAATTTGAATTTCATACAATTCTCATGTGTCACGAAAATAGTATTCTTCTTTTGAATTTTTCCAAATATTTAAAAATGTAAAAAACATTCTTAGCTCTCAGGCCCTACAAGAACAGGCTTCAGGCTGAATTTGGCCCATGGGCTGTAGGATACCTACCCGGGTTCTTGGGAAGCAAGAGTGAAACAATCCCTCCTTAAAGATCAGCATCACAAATCCAACTGATTGTACTAGCCATGTGCTCGAACATGTGAAAACCAGAGAAAGACAAGTTACCAAGGCAGGACCAAGGTATGAAGAAATCCAGTCCTCAGGAGGCCCGCCAGCCCTGATCTTGGCATCCACAGCCATCAGCAGTGAATGAAGAAGGCCAGCCAGCCAGGCTGGTGCCCACCGGATTCAGAGCAGGATTTTCTTGCTGGGCATGCTTCATCATTCAAGCCACCACTCCCTGCTCTGGCTCCAAGAGGGACAGAAAGCCACCTTTCCGTCCCTCATCTCCCCGGCTTGGAGTCCAGCCACCGGCTTCTCTGACTGCTAATGGCCCAGGAGTCTAGCAGCTACGATGTGCTTTGCCTACACATCGCGGCCGGAGGCTGGAGGCCAAAGACCGCCTCCGACAGCTCACCGCCAAGGCCTGCCGATTACTCCGGCATTTCAACTCACCAAGCATCTTATTTTGCCCGGGGAAAGAACGACTTCTCCAAAACACGTCTAAGAACACTCTAGCCCATTATGGGAAACCTGGGCCTTTCCACATCAGACAGGAGGGATGGAAGAAGGGAAATTTGAAAATATTGTTGTTTGACTATTTTAAAGTGCAGCATCATCCGCCGAAGAAGATGGCCCGGCTGCCAAGGTCTCCCAAACCGCCGGGAGCTGAAATACCAAGTAACAGACGTGCACGTGGCCTTTACTTTTCAAAAGGACATTTGTACGCAAGCGCACGAGTCTCAGCCAACATTTCCCAGATCCCACGTAAGAGAAAAGGACTGCCCGGCCAAGGCCCCACCTGGTTTTCTCGAGAAACAGGCCGCGGGCTCCCGCGGGCCCGCAGTTCACGCCGTCCCTCGGCGCGAGGCGGCGGGATGCTTCGACGGCTCCCTGAGACCCGAGGGAACGTCCACAGTTAAAAACAAATCCCAAGGTTTTGCAGCCTCGCTCAGGAGTCAGGAGTCTTTTTCGTGGAGAAAGCCACTGCTCGGAATCTTGAGGATTTCTTCCCATTCGACGCGCGGCGAGAACTCCAGAGGCCAAAGCGACGGGGAAGCGGCCGGGAAGGTAGGGCGCTTCGCTGGGTAGGGCTCCGTGCTCGCTGGCGGGATCTGTCTGGGGTGCGAGCTTGCGGGGAGCGGCTCCCTCTCTCCAGGAGGATGGCGCTCCGCAAAGCGTCGCGGCTGCCCGGTCTCCGCGCGCCGCCGGCCCCTTCCCGCGTCGCTGCCGAGGACTGCGGGCTCAGCGCGCGTCGGCAGGGCGCACGTAGCGCAGCGTGTAGTTGGCCCCCGCGTTGTTGTCCCAGTACTCGCCCTGGGCGCAGCGGTAGCGGACGGCGAAGTGGACGGCGGCGCCCGGAGCGTCCGCGTTCTCCCCCTCCTTGGGCTGCAGGCCCGGCGGCAGGCACAGCGCGAAGTGAAAGCGCTCGGCGCTCGGCTCCTCCTCGGCCTCCCCCGGCTCCCCCGACGGCGCCTCTGGCAGCGGCGGCTTCCCTGGCTCGGGCCGCAGCTCGGCCGGCACGTCCAGGAAGGAGCGCCACTCGGTGAAGGTGTAGCGCACGGCCACGACGCGCGGCCCCGGGCAGCCCAGCACCCGGCCGGAGCCGGTCACCTCCGCGCCCCAGGGTGCCGAGCACTGCACGCGCTCCAGGCACACGCGCTGTCGCCGCAGGCGCTCGGCTGCGGCGCTCGGCCCGGGGAGCTCGAAGAGAGGCCGCAGCCGGGGAGGCGGTGCGCGGAGGGGCGCGGCCGCCGCCGCCGCCGCGGCCAGCAGGCCCGGGAGCTGCTCCAGGTCCTCGGCGCGCGCCGGGAGGCTGCGCAGGCGGGAGAGCACGGCGGGCGGCACCTGCGGCTCCTCGGCCTCGCTGAAGTGCTTCACGCTGGCCAGGCTCAGCCCCAGCGCGTCCGCGAACTGCACCCGCTTCTTGCACTTGGCGCAGCAGCCCGGGCCGTGCGGCGCGTCCTCGGCCCTCTCGCCGCCGTCCGCGCCCGGCCCCGGGGCAGGCGGCTGCCGCCGCTGCAGGAACTTGGCCGCCTGCAGGGTCGGGTCGGCGGGCAGAGAGCAGGAGCGCGCGCGGCAGCGGCAGCGGCGGCGGCTTTCCAGCGGCTCCTCCGGCTCCCGGGGGGCAGCCTCTTCCTGCGGGCACGGGGACTCGGCGTCGGAGCTCGGGGCCGCCGACGTGCCGCCGCCGTCCCCGCCACCCTCGGCGCAGAGGACCCCCGGGGCGGGCGGCTCCTCGGCAGGCGGGGGGTCTTCAAAAGGCGCAGGTCCCGGCGCCTCCAAACTTAGCAGCAGCGCCCCCGGGGGCTCCATGACGCCGTCTGGCCCCGGGACTTGTTCTCTGGAGACCTGACGCCTGGGGTGGTGGAAGGAGAGCGCAGCGCCCGCCCCGGCCCGAGCGGAGAAGGCAGTCCCAGTCGGGAGGCTCCGGGTTTTAGCCGGCGTGCCCAGCGCGGAGCGGGAGGAGGGTGCGGGCCGGGCCGGGGCCGGGCGCGGCCGCTCGGTGTCGCGCCTGCCCGCGGCGGGGGAGGGCCCGGCGCCCGGAGGCGCGGCCGCTGGGCCCGGGCGGGCGGGGTCCGAGGGCTCCGCGGAGACGGGGGACGGCGCGGAAGTCGGGGCTCCCTTTCACCCCCTCCCGCCCAGCGGGCCCGCGCCCGCCCTGCCTCCGGAGCTCTGGGTGAACTCGCGCTCAGCTTCCGTCGTCCTCCAGTCCGCAAAGTTGGCCCCGCGGGTCCCGACGGGCCTGCCCTCTGGAGGGTCGCACGGCGGTCTCCTCCCGGCGGTCGCATCGGCCCAGGAGGTCCCCGGGGCAGGCGCACAACTGCGGAAAACTCGCCTGCGGGGACGGTCTCTTTCTTCCTCCCCAAGTTCTGGGCGCTCGGAAGCGGGCCCGGCCCAGCGCTGGGGGGCCCTCCGACCAGTTGTGGGGCGGAGGCGGTGCGGGGAAGCGCGGGGCCGGGGCCGGGGCCGGGGGGGGAGGGGGGCCGCCGCCAGCCGAGAGCGACCGGAGGCCATTCCCGCGGGGCCCGGGGGCACGTCCCCGCTCCTCCCCTCGTCCCGCCCGCCGCGCTCCGAGCTCGGGCCTGAGCAGAGGGGCCCTCGGGACGCGCGCCACAGCCCCGGCCGCTCGGAGCGGGGGCCGCCGCTCGCCGCCCGCCTTCCAGGGACGCGAACCCGGGCGGGGGGGGGGGCCGGGGGGAGGGGAGGAGACTGGCCGAAGTGTTTTCTCGCTGTTGGTTTTGCTTTGCTTCGTTTCTAGGGCTGACTCCACCTGCCTCTAAGTGGGGGCTTCTCAAACTCTGGCGCGCGTCAGGGTCATCTGGCGGGGGTGGGGGGGTGCGAGCTCACGGCTGGGCCCTACCCTAGGGCTTCGGAGTCAGTAGGCCCGGGATGGGCCCCAAAGTATTTCTAGCAAAAACGTGCTGATGCCGGGTCCCCTTGCTGGGATCTTTCGGGCCCGCCCGTGACGGCATCTCAACTTGGGGACTTACAAGAGGCCCCACATTCACCTGGCTTGTCTACCTGTTGGAACAACATCAAGATTTGGGGAAGAAGGTGGGAACTCCCTGGCGGTCCAGTGGTTAGGACTCCGCGCTTTCCCTGCGGAGGTAAGCCGGGAGGTGTGGGGGGGGGGAAAAAAAGATTTGGGAAAGAAGATCACTGTTTTTACATTAACGTAAACATTGACGTATTACGGAGTGAAGTACAAATTTTGCCAACTATCTTAAAGATGAAATAGGACTTCACAGAGACTGTGAGGCTGTGGTGACCCTCTTGGGCTCCGACCTCGTTGCGGCTGGAGCTGCGCCAGGGCGGGAACAGGAGGGAGACGGACCTCCTTAAGGAGGCCCCGCTCGCAGGGCCCTCGGGCCGTGGTCGCAGCCCTGTCCCACTCTGTATGGTGGGAACGTCGGAGGTCCCACCCTCGGGGCGCTCTCCGTATATGGGGGAGACCAAGGTTAACCAGAAAGCCACACGGGTACATAGAGAGTCAGCCCCTGCAGCAGATGCTAAGAAGGTGGGATCCGACCTGGTCAGGGAGGCCAGGGAGCCTCTGTGAGGGAGGAGATTGGGGGCAGCAGTAAGACTGCAGGGGGGCACCTTTCAGCCCTACAGAGGCCCTGGGGGAAGGGGAGGGGAATGCGCAAGAGTGGCCACAGGCGGCGCCTCCTTCCAGGATCCTAAGGCAGCCTCTGACTATTGTAGCCGGCCTGGGGCTGGTACCCACCTTGCTCACAAGTGTCCCACCCCTCCCCGAGGCGGCCAGCCCCCTCCTCCAGAAGAGCTCCTGTCTCATCTGACCCTAGGAGGGGTTCAGGAATGAGCAAGTGACCCAGCCAGTAAGACGCGAGGGGGACGTCTGAGACAAAGCTTCCATCCTTTTGCCAAGAGGAGGTGCGACGGTGCTATAGCGCCCACGACAGTGGAGACCACCTTGCCAACCGTCAGAGGTGACGCGATTCCTGAGCGTGGGAAACACAGGGTCCTTGAGGCACTCGGGTTTCTCAGTGTGAAGGCTACTGGCATTATGAGCAGGACAGTTCTTTGTTGTGACCGTCGGCTGCAAACAGTCTGAGATCCTTAACATCCATGAGCCCTACCCTCAAAATGCCACTAGCAGCCCCAGGAATCGTGACAATGGAGAAATCTGTACCCCTGTTTGCAAACACCCCAGCTTGGGGGGTGGCACGGCCCCTCCGTCACTGAGAACCAAGGAGCTTGGTCTTTGGACCTCCTACCATGTGAGGTTTCAAAAATAAATAAATAAATACAACCTTCTGGTTCGATCAGCGTGACTGGGCTTTCTGCCGCTTGCAGACCGGTGTCCTAACAGGACGGCATTATTATCATAATTTTGGAAGAAAGAGTAAATGGAGCCTCACAGAGGTCAAGGGATGTGCTCTCAACTCGTAGTGGAAAGAGCGGGATCCGGCTCCAGGTGTAACCCCGGAGCTTGGCCGTTTCCTCCCTGTCTGCTTGCCCTCCAGTCACGTGGAAGTTTCTCTGAACTTTCCTGTTCTGCGTTTTCTCCTTCCCACCAACTTCCCCCAAAAGAACAAACCTGGCTGATTTGTTTGGTGGGGGGGAAAAAAAATTAAGGGGCAAAAAAACATAGGATAGGATATTTATGTGGACAAAAACTGATATATACAGAACACATCTCTGTGTGTGCCTGGCGTATTTCTGGAAAGATCTTGTCGACAGAGGAATGGCTCTGGGGAGCCGTACCAAGGGACTGGGGGCGAGAGGTGGGAGGGAAACTCGCTTTTCATGGAATTCTTTGTGTCCTGCAGATGTCTTGTGCGCAACCCTGATGGAGGAATCTCGTAGCCTGCTGTGATACCACTGTGCACAGCTCCAGACCCCTCACCCAACATCATGTGACTCCGTCCGCTTTCACACCCTCCTGTCTAGTCCCCTTCAGATGACATTTTCTGCAAAGCTCCCCTAGGAACCCCCTGGGCTGATGTGAGCCGAGGCAGCAGGGCCCCAGGCCTGCCTGAGAAAGGGCAGTTCTACCTGGTTTACACACTGGGCTTCGCCAAGCTTTGGTTTGAGCAAAGCATTCCACAGCAGAACCACAAATGTCACCATCACCATCCTCACCATCATATAAAAACCAGCACTCTCGAGGACGCTCTTCCCTTGAAAGTACTGGTGCTCTCCTCGTTGCCTGGAGTGTCCTGCCACCTCCACTTACTGAACTTGCCTGGTCTTTAAGGCAATTTCCAAATTTTTGCCTCCTTTGGGACGTTTTTCTGGAACAGCCCAGTTAGTAATGATGACTTCTGCTCAGAGGCAGATTTATGGTGAAACTACGGAAGCGTAAGTGTTCTCGGGCCCCTTCTGATGTGTTCGCATAGTCATGCAATGAAGTAAAATACATATTTTATGGCAAGATAAGAAAAATTTAAACATCCATTTTTTTTCTCTGCTCATTTGGGCCTTCTCACTACCCCTTAGAGTGTATTTCGCCTCTGCGTTAACCAGACCTCCTTAGGAGATACCATTCCTTCTTAATCTTACAGAGTCAGGATGACCCACTACTTGCTTTGTATATGCAGATCTGGATTGTATAAACTGTAAATAATACATCTTATAACCCTTTGTCTCAAAAACTTACATAACTGTGCTTTGACAGTCCTCAGAGCTTTCTGAAAGACTGTCTCCCCCATTAAAATCGTCAGGTTGGCCTGAATAAAATTTTCCATTTCTTTATTAGATCAACTATCAGTTTTTTTCCTCAACATAGTTTTTTTCATCGACAATACCGTCTTAACAAACAACCATATATATGTAGAGAAGAGACAAGACAAGGAAAGGGGGTTTATAGTTTTAGGAGTGGCAAACCCAGGAAGATAAATATATGAGAGAAACTCATGGAAGATAAGGGTTGTCTAGTAAGGTTTGTTGTGTAGATTCCTCTGGTGCTGTCTCTGGGCTGATAAGAGCCTAGAATCAATGAGTCTTGAGTTCTCCTCCTCTTCCTGGTATGAGGGAGGGAGACAGCTTCGCAAATGGAAATTATGTCCAGATTTTAGCCAGATTCGGGGAGGGCAGAGAGGGTTTTTTTCTTGATTTTCTCAACGTTGTTTCTTGATTTTCTTCAGCTCAAAATAACCCTTATGCCAAAGTGGCACATTTTGTGGTGACCTGTTCTGATGGCCTCCAGTGTTGAGTGTGATCCCCTGTCCTTTAGCCTGGGCAGGGCCTAGAGATGCCTTCCTACGCAACAGTGATGGGGTGTCACTTCTGTGATTAGGTCTCTTGCTGGCACTGAAGAAACCAGCTGCCGTGTTATGAGATGCTCTGGGGAGGCTCGTGGGGAAAGGAATACTTTTTGATGGTTATCATGTGAAATAGAATTGATCAGAGCCCTGGGGACTTCCCTGGAGGTCCAGTGGTTGAGACTTCGACTTCCAATGCAGGGGGTGCGGGTTCCATCCCTGGTCGGGGAGCTAAGATCCCGCATGCCTTGCAGCCAAAAAACCAAAACATCAAACAGAAGCAATATTGTAACAAATTCAATAAAAACTTTAAAAATGGTCCACATAAAAAAAAATCTAAAAAAAATTAAAAAGTTGATCAGAGTCCTGTGTTTGGGGGCACGAACCTATAATACAACTTTTACAGCTGATATATGAAGGAAACTTGAAGGGGATTTTCCAAAATGTTCCTACAAAAATATAGGGGGAAAACATATGGTAGAAGCATTTTAGGCAATTAAAAAATTATGTTTTCTGGATTTTGTGATGTTTGTGGTATAGGTTAGGTTTTTAATAATTTATACTTTGTTGTTATTTATTTCCTCGTTCTAAATGTTCATATTCTTACCTAATTTTTACTTGTAATTTTGTCATCTTTTTCTTAAAGAAGCCTCCCTTCTCCCCTGTCCACAATTATATGTTTCAGCCTCCATATAACCGGGATCTGCCCTTTTTTTTTTTTTTTTCCCTAGTTCTGTTTTTATTTAAAATTTCGGGGACTTCCCTGGCGGTCCAGTGGTTAGGACTCCACACTCTCACTGCCAAGGGCCCGGGGTTCAATCCCTGGTCAGGGAACTAAGATTCCATAAGACACACGGCACAGACAAAAAAAAAAACCAAAAATACAAATTCAATGTTTTGTTTCTCATGGATTTTTTTGCATTAATTTGGATTTTTTAAATATTGAATTAAAATATTATTTATCCTGATTGCTGAGTTTTTTGGTGCCTCTTAAATTTTGTGCCCAAAGCAGGTGCCCATCTTACCTCACCTGAGTCCTGGCCCTGTTTCTTGGTGGTAGGTGAAGCAAAAGCTGAGAGATGTTTTCTTCCTCAGCAGCCCATCCTGACTCCTTGGGTTAAGGTTTTTGTTTTGTTTTGGCTGCACTGCGTGGCTTGCAGGATCTCAGTTCCCTGAGGAGGGATTGAACCTGGGCCACAGCAGTGATAGCACAGAATCCTAACCATTAGACCACCAGGGAACTCCCGGCTTAAGATTTAATTTAATGTGGTCTTGAAAAAAAAATTGTTTAAGTATATATAGCATATGCCTGTACATGCACAGAGTATATTTGAAAAGTTATTTTTATTTATTTATTTATTTATTTTTGGCTGCATTGTGTCTTCGTTGCTGCACGCGGGCTTTAGTTGCAGCGAGCGGGGGCTACTCTTCGTTGCTCTGCACGGGCTTCTCATTGCGGTGGCTTCTCTTGTTGCGGAGCACGGGCTCCAAGCGTGTGGGCTTCAGCAGTTGTGGCTCGCGGGCTCTAGAGCACAGGCTCAGTAGTTGTGGCGCATGGGCTTAGTTGCTCCGCGGCATGTGGGATCTTCCCGGACCAGGGCTCAAACCCGTGTCCCCTGCATTGGCAGGCGGATTCTCAACCACCAGGGAAGCCCTGAAAAGTTATTTTAAAAACTAGTAATACAGCATGCTTTGTGGGAGGGCAAAGGAAATGACAGGGAGGAAGCTTGCCTTGGAGACTTGCCTTAGAATGTGTATTTTTAAATTTTTAAGGGAAAAATTTCTAAAGATAAATATTTTTTTTTCTTATTACAAAAGCAATACTTATTCACTATGGGAAAATTAGGCAATACAGATAAAGTAGGAAACAAAGTATAACCGTTCATAATCCCATCACTCAACAATAATCCTATTAGTTAATATCTTTTCCTATCTGCCCCATTCGCTTCTGCAAACCCATAGCACTATTGCCTGCTTCGCTGGGATGCTTCTTACCACTTACTGCCTTGGCTGGTTCTGACTTGTTTCCAAATTTTATCTCCAATTAGCATATCTCTGCTTGCAGAACAGGGACTGTGTCTAATTGGTCTTTGTTACTTTCCCGGAGTGTAGGATGGGAGGCTTGGTCCGACCTAAAGACCCAAGAGACAGAATAGCTGAGTTCAAACCTCAGCACCACCATTTCTGCAAGTTATGTGACCTCTCTGAGCTGCAGTCTCCTCATCTGTAAAATGGGACCACGTGACTGCCCAGGCAGAGGAAAGAGGAAAACCCTTGCAAAATGCTTTGCGCAGAGCCCACCGTGCTGATGCACGGTAATTGTTTTCCGTTACTACCTGCTAGCACAATGTCTTCATTCATTAATTCACCATATATTTATTGCATGCCTGCTCTGTGCCAGACACTTCTCAGTGCCGGGGACACAACAGTCAACAAAATGCGAGGCTCTGCCTCCCGGGAGCTCACGTTTTATAAATTTATTTATTTTATTTATTTATTTTTGTCTGCGTTGGGTCATTGTTGCTGCACACGGGCTTTTCTCTAGTTGCCGTGAGCCGAAACTACTCTTTGTTGCGGTGTGCGGGCTTCTCATTGCAGTGGCTTCTCTTGTTGTGGAGCACAACTCTAGGTGCACGGGCTTCAGTAGTTGTGGCGCGTGGGGTCAGTAGTTGTGGCTCGCGGGGTCTAGAGCACAGGCTCAGTAGTTGTGGCGCACGGGCTTAGTTGCTCTGTGGCATGTGGGATCTCCCCGGACCAGGGCTCGAACCTATGTCCCCTGCATTGGCAGGCGAATTCTTAACCACTGCACCACCAGGCAAGTCCCATCACATTTTAATGTTGGGATCGGAGACAAACAACACACAAGTACGTGAAATATACAGCATCCCTGATAAAGATACCTGCTATGGAATATAAATCTTTGCATGTAGTAGTTACTCATTAGACATGTTGGTTGAGTTGATTTCTTTTCCCTACCCTCCCATCCCCCATCTTCTCTCGGTCCCGAGATCCCATTTCCAATGTGGTTACATAATGTGAGGCCTAAACTCTCGAGATGGACAGTTGCAGACATGGCCCTGGGCATATGCCTGGAAAGGGCTGCAGCACCCAAGAGCGAAGCCCAGAGGTCACACCACATCTGTACCTGTGACATGGGGAGACGCCAGCAGGTGTCTTGACGTGCATTTTCCTCTGGGTGATCACACTGTTGTACTCCTAAGTTTGCACTCCTCGGCGATCGATGGTCACTGTCCTGTGAAGTCAGGACAGTAAACAGCGGACTGAGCACCGTGCGGGGTGAGAGGTCGGGAGGCGCTGGCTGGACAGCATGTATGACCCTATGTGCCCGTCTCCAGCAGTGTCGCCTGGCCTCGTGTTTCTGCTGCAGGAACTGCCACATGTTTACCTTTCCTCTGCTCCCTCCTGACTCTGACGTCCAGGAGCCCAACTTGGACCTCCCACTGTGTCAGGGCCAACAGACGACACCACTGTAGGGCAAACACCTGCTTGTCAATAGCAGAAGACCGAAGGCCCAGGGTCAAAATGTATGAGCCCAAGCCTAAAACAGATCGGAGTGTGGAGACCTGGGATCCTTTTCAAAGGGAAAAATAAAACCTAGGGTGTATCCTTACACTGTGACAATGTCGGGTTCTTGGATTAAATGTGTGAAAGTTAGAGTATTCCTGCCATATGCCCATAGCCAAGCATTAACATATTAGTTCATACAAATTTTAAACCTTCATACTATATATTAATATTTAATGATTATGATTCCATTATTATGATGATTGAAATTCCTCAGCCATCATAGTGGACCTTGGGGAATTGGAACAATAATAAAGGAGAGGTAACTGCACTGGAGCCTAAGGTAGAGGAGTCCCCAGAACCACTGAATGAAGACAAGTGGGTGTGTCATCGAGAGCGAGAGAACTTGGAGCTCGACAGCTAGAGCCCCTGGGTCTCCCCCCATGGACCTCTTTGATCCCAAGATTGGGACAGAGGATGGACAGGGGAGGTGGGGGGGAGACTGGGGAGGCCTTGAGCCCCCCCTTTAGGTTCAAGCATGTGCCAGGCTCTCAGTTGCTGCCGGGCTGGGCAGCAGTGTCACTGAGCGTCTGGAGCAGGGCATGTGATGTCAAAATATTTTCACAGCAATATTAAGACATTACCTGCCTTTTGCACTTCGCAGACATCTGCACTGCACAAAAGCAGTGGTGGGTAAAACCGCGCCAGCATCATTTAAGAATATCCTAGATAAACCAGTAAAAATTATAAATTTTATTAAATCTCAACACTAGTACCTGACTTTTAATATTCTATGTGACGAAATGGAAAATACGCACAAAGCACTTCTACTACTGACATGTGACGACTGCCCAGAGGAAGAGCACTTGGGAAATTGTTGTGAGTTGAACCAGCTGCTTTTTTTCATGAAACACCATTTTTTCTTAAAAGAATGACGGATAAACCACGGACATTCACATTTGGGCACGTAGAAGACATTTTCTTAAAAATCACTGAAGCGAGTCTCTGACTTCAAGGAAAACAACAGAAAGAATGTGTTGCCAATTCTGAAATCTGAACTTTGAAGGAAAAGTTGTAATTTGAAATATTTGCATCTACCACGGGATTGACAGCTTCCCAGCACTTGCAGGCTTCTCTGATGAGATCAGCAGGGAAACAAATGTGATTTTTTATTTATTTATTTGTTTTATTTATTCATTTTTGGCTGTATTGGGTCTTCGTTGCTGCACGCGGGCTTTCTCTAGTTGCGGCGAGCGGGGGCTACTCTTCATTGCGGCGCGCGGGCTTCTCATAGCGGCGGCTTCTCTTGTTGCGGAGCATGGGCTCTAGGCACGTGGGCTTCAGTAGTTGTGGCATGTGGGCTCAGTAGTTGTGGCTCACGGGCTCTAGGGCTCAGGCTCAGTAGTTGCGGCGCACGGGCTTAATTGCTCCGCAGCATGTGGGATCTTCCTGGACCAGGGCTCGAACCCGTGTCCCCTGCATTGGCAGGCGGATTCTTAACCACTGCGCCACCAGGGACGCCCACAAATGTGATTTTTGATAGTGGCTGATGAAAGGTGGTGATGTTTGGAAGATCTGCATTTCTCAGTAAATCAGTATTTTCCAAACAGCCAATGTATGATGTTACAGAATGGTGTGTGGGCCACTGTATATAAAATAGATGAACAACAAGGATCTACTGTAGAGCACAGGGAACTATATTCAATATCTTGTAATAACCTATACTGGAAAAGAATCTGAAAAAGGAGATATATATATACATATATATATCTGAGTCACTCTGCTGTACCCTTGAAACTAACACAGCATTGTAAATTAACTATACTTCAATTTTTAAAATGGTTAAAAAAAGTTTTTTTTAATTATCGTTGTAGGGCATCTCTGTGCTGGAGATGAACAAGAGGAATAAACTTAAGGTCTTCTCAGGGCTTTTCTGAGCCTGCACCCTTCCTAAGGTATGTGCTGGGACTTTCTAGGTTGCTCTGTATATGTGGTGTCTTTTGAATGTTTTAGTCCTTTAATGTCTGACTCCCAAAGGGGAAAAAAAACAGAATGTAAAAACAAGCACCAGTTCTTTAAATTCTCTGGAAGTTGTTTCAGCTGGAGGCTGCAGGGTTTGTAGCAACAGCAGTGAAGGCTGCAGCAGTGCGGCCCGTCTCTGTGTCTGCACCTCTGTGATCAGAGCAGCAATCAGTGACCAGAGCACAGATCCCTGTTACTAGAGCACAGATCCCTGTTATTAGAGCACAGATCCCTGTTACTAGAGCACAGATCCCTGTTATTAGAGCACAGATCCCTGTTACTAGAGCACAGGGTCCTTCTTGCCTACGCCAGCTCCTGCAAGCTGCATGCAACCTGTTCTCAGAAACTGTGCTCAGCTGCTTTCCCGGGGGGTGGAGGATAGGGAATGCTACTGTGATAAGAGCTGAAGTTGACCAAACTTAACGACTATGAGAAGTGGTCACAGAGTGTGGTTTTCAACCACCAGTTTTTTCCTTTTTAATTTTATTACTATTTTTTTGTTTAAGAATTTTTTATTGCGGTAGCAATGGTTTATAACATTATATAGATGTGTCGAAATTTTTTTGTTTAAAAAAAGTTGTGATAATAAGACATTAAATTTACCGTCCTAACCTTTTTTAAGTGTGCACTTCAGTGGCGTTAAGTACATTCTCATTGTTGTGCAACCATCACCACTAGAACTCTTTTCATCTTCCCAAACTGAAACTCTTCACTCATTAAACAATAATTCCTCATTCCCCCTGCAACCCAGCCGCTGACAACCACCATCCTACTTCCTGCATCTATGAATTTGATGACTCTAGGTACTTCATATAAGTGCAGTCATACTATGACTGGCTTATTTCACTCAGCATAATATCTTCAAGGTTCATCCATGCTGTAGCTCATGTCAGAATTTCCTTCCTTGGGCTTCCCTGGTGGCACAGTGGTTAAGAATCCGCCTGCTAATGCAGGGGACATGGGTTGAAGCCCTGGTCCGGGAAGATTGCACATGCCATGCAGCAACTAAGCCCATGCGCCACAACTACTGAGCCTGCACTCTAGAGCCCGCGAGCCACAACTACTGAGCCTGCGTGCTGCAACTACTGAAGCCCACGTGCCTAGAGCCCGTGCTCTGCATGCAAGAGAAGCCACTGCAATGAGAAGCCCGCACACTGCAACAAAGAGTAGCCCCCGCTCTCTACAACTAGAGAAAAGCCTGCACGCAGCAATGAAGACCCACACAGCCAAAAATAAAATAAATTAAAAGAAAAGAATTTCCTTCCTTTTAAAGGCTGAATAATATTCCATTGTGTGTTTATGCCAAAGTTTGTATATCCATTCATCCACTGATGGACACTAGGGCTGCTTCCACCTTTTGGCTACTGTGAATAATGCTGCTGTGAACATGGGTGTGCAGATCTCTCTCTGAGATCCTGCTTTTGATCCAAGCTACAGAATTTTGAGGTGCTTCATCACATAGCAATAGACAACCAGCACGCTGAGCTGTGGTTAGACCTCACCAACTGAAATGGCGGGAGGAGGATGGTTACTGAAGCAGAGAAGCGCATTGTCTGTGTCAGAGCATGGGGTCCAGCTTTAGAGACTAGTCACCGACTTGGTGCCACCAGGACCTCCACTTTGGCGGTGGGAACTCTCACTTCCCTGGCTGTTCGGGAGAGAGGATAAAGCAGGTTACGGAATAGCAGCAGTTTATAAAAGGATTCATGACTGTCGTCAATAAGGAGGAAAGGCTACTCTGTTTGTATTCAGGCTGGACCGGTTGCTAACATGTCCCCTCCACCAGGACGATACTAGAGCCAAGTCTGGAAAATCAGAAGTGATTTGGTCAGGTCAGTGCTGGAGAGTTGAGAACCAAGAATTAAATCAACCTTGGATTTCTCTCTTCTTTGTGTGTGTGGGGTGGGCAGGGGGGCAGGGGGGCAAGGGGGCAAGGGGCTGCGCCGCACTGCTTGCAGGATCTCAGTTCCCAGACCAAGGATTGAACTTGGGCCACGGCGGTGAAAGCCCGCAATCCTAACCACTAGGCCACCAGGGAACTCCCCCAACCTTGGATTTCATCACAGACCTGATGGGATGAACTGTCACTGTCGAAGTTCAGCAAGGCTGAGGAAGGAAAGGAAGAAACCACTTCCACCTTCCTGGAGCAAGTCCAGTGGAGGTCGGATCCAGGCACCAGGGTGCACATGGGGCTCCTGCTCTGAGGAGCTGAGCCTCACCCTCTTGGGGTTGGTAGTGGGGAATGAGAGGCTCCCCAACTGTTTGTTTTTTTTAATTTATTTGTTTATTTATTTATTTATTTATTTATGGCTGTGTTGGGTCTTCGTTTCTTTTTTTTTTTTTTTTTTTTTTAAAGGATTTTCTTATTTATTTATTTATTTATTTATTTATTTATTTTTGGCTGTGTTGGGTCTTCGGTTCGTGCGAGGGCTTTCTCCAGTTGCGGCAAGTGGGGGCCACTCTTCATCGCGGTGCGGGGACCGCTCTTCATCGCGGTGCGCGGGCCTTTCTCTATCGCGGCCCCTCCCGTCGCGGGGCACAGGCTCCAGACGCGCAGGCTCAGCAATTGTGGCTCACGGGCCCAGCTGCTCCGTGGCATGTGGGATCTTCCCAGACCAGGGCTCGAACCCGTGTCCCCTGCATTAGCAGGCAGATTCTCAACCACTGCGCCACCAGGGAAGCCCTGGGTCTTCGTTTCTGTGCGAGGGCTTTCTCTAGTTGCGGCAAGCGGGGGCCACTCTTCATCGCGGTGCGCGGGCCTCTCACTATCGCGGCCTCTCTTGTTGCGGAGCACAGGCTCCAGACGCGCAGGCTCAGTAGCTGTGGCTCACGGGCCTAGTTGCTCCGCGGCATGTGGGATCCTCCCAGACCAGGGCTCGAACCCGTGTCCCCTGTATTGGCAGGCAGATTCTCAACCACTGCGCCACCAGGGAAGCCCTCCCCAACTGTTTTTAAAAATAGTGTATTAATAGAAAATTTGGGTTATACTAAGGCCAACAGATCAAGAGACAATGACAATTGAAAAGATGTTTTATTATCACAGCTCTTGAGAGGAGGGGGCATGCCATACCATGGGAGGTGGGGCACACGGGGAAGCACCTGGGTTGGTCAGGAGGCAAGCGCCTCTATTGTGGTTTCCATGACAACAAGCCAGGGACACTTCCCGCCTTCTCAGACCTTCAGGGTTTGGAGCTGCCGCCACGTTGGCTCTGGTTGTAGCCACCTGGGTTGTTTAGTGGCCAAAGGCCCCTGTGAAAGAAATAACAAAATGAGTGACCTTTCCTTCCTCTTGCTGGACACAGTGACCCAGAGGAGGGAGGAATTAAGTCCTTAAACCAGTGTCATTGCTCCTGGTTTGCAAAGAGAGATGCTGGGAATCCCCAGGGAGTGTCTGCAGCAGGCTGGTTGGGGAGGAGTGTATCCTGATCCACGGGAGGGGGAGGGACGGAGGGGGGCTTAGGGCTGAGGCAGCACCTCTGGGAAGCACAGTAATACACTTGCCTTCCCAGCAGAGGCCCACAAAGATGGGGCTAGGGAAAAGCACAGTCGTCTGTGTTCACCTCTGGACCTTTCCTCCCGCTCCTGCCACGTCCCACCTCCTGGTTAGATCACTTCCTGGTCCCTAGGGTCAACTTTGCGCAGAATCCAGGTTCTAAGAAAAGAACGTTAGAAACTTACAGAATCCAGAAAGGCTGTGTTGATGGAGTAAACAGACAGAGAGGAGAGGAGGTGGGGCGGGGGGGATGGACCCTGTGGGCTGGCTATCGGGTGGTTGAGCAAGGCAGAGGTCAGGTCTCTGGGGGCTGTGATGAAGGCTGTGGGGTTGAGGGGCAAGAGGGAGATGAAGAAATGTAACTTCCTGGGACTTCCCGGCGGTCCAGTGGTTAGGACTCTGTGCTCCCACGGCACGGGGCACGGGCTCCATCCCTGGTCCGGGAACTAAGATCCCCCGTGCAGGCACGACCAAAAAAAAAAAGAAGAAATATAATCTTTTATAGATGTCTTCCTGGGTTTTAAGGGAAAAAAATGTTTCCTCTTTAAATTTCTCTCCAGATTTGCACTGCTTTCAATCCTACTTTTATGTCAGGCTGTTATTTCCTGGAAGGTGACACCATGCCGGGCCTGGGCCATGTTGAGGTCCCACGTTTATATGGGTTACCTTGAATTGCGATGTGTGTTTTCATAAGCTACATCCAGGGACGATTTTGCTGCTGTCCGATTTTTATAGAAAAGCAGAGAAAGCATCCCTGGCTTCCATGTTTTGGGAGAGAGAGAAGTCTGGGTGTGGCCCCCAACGCGAGCGAGCAGATGCTCTGATTTCATCTCCCTTCCCAACCGCCCTGCTCTGATCTCAGGCTCGGAGGTAAAGTGGGTCTGTTTTCTGAGGGAGCGTCTACACAATGCCACACAAACTGGAGGAAAAGTAAACAGTTAACAGACAGCGGTTTGGTCTCCGCATTGCAGACCAGTCAGAAGGGGTGGTTTGGCTCACGGTCTCTGCTTTATTCCACAGCTTTCCCTCCCCTCAACTGTCTTATCCGAGTGACTGTTTCAGGTTTAAGAAGGGGAACCAGGGCTCTGCAACTTTTCTCAGCCAGAGAGATCTGGGCTTCTTTGTTTTGGAAAGCAATAATGTCACGCCCAGTGTCACTTACTTCTGGCAAGTGGGACAGCTGATGGATGACTTCAGGACGGGGACCTGGAGCAGGAGCCAGCGCGAACGGGAAGAAAAACGTGCTGCTGGCGGGCTACCGCTCTCTGGCGCCTCGGATGGAAAACCTCTGTGGCAAGAGACACCCCCGACCTCCGCCCCCTGCAGCAGTGCAAAGTCAAGAGTAGTGGCTTGGTACTTTTTATTTTTAACTCTGAGGGCACGATTAGGGCCTTGAGAGCTTGTCCCCAGAGGTCCCGGTCCGAGCTGCTGACTCAGGAGAGACAGACACACTCCCTCCCGGGGGGCAGAAACAGGGCTCCTTAATTGGTTTGAAAAACGGCAGCTGGATCGCAACAGCTGCTGCTCTCGGGCTGGGGCGGGGGAGGGAGGAGGACGCCCGCCCCGCCGCAGGCTGCAGAGCCCCGCCTCGGCTGACCCCCACGCACCGCCTTTCTGTTCCTGCTCCGCGATGTTCATTTCTGCGGCCCCTCCCCCAACGCCCTTTCCGAGCCTGGCC
This sequence comes from Balaenoptera acutorostrata, assembly GCF_949987535.1. Lineage (NCBI taxonomy): Eukaryota > Metazoa > Chordata > Mammalia > Artiodactyla > Balaenopteridae > Balaenoptera > Balaenoptera acutorostrata. Next base: position 104,021,452 of record NC_080073.1, read on the forward strand.
ACGTGACCAGGCCTCTGCTCATCCTCTGCGCTGACGTCTCTGGAGGCAGCGCTTCCTGCCTGTGCTGCCCGGCGGGCAAGTCCTTAGTGAGAGATTCCTCTTCTGTCCCTCTGCCCCCAGGCAGCCCTCGTCTGCTCGCACCTCGGATGGAAAACTTGCGTCTTACTTTCTCTCGAGCATTTGTCCGTCTGTCTTTAACTGCTCCCTTTCCTGCCTCTGAGTTCCGAAGTGTGCCGACTGTCTGGCAGGGCTCCAGGCGTCCTTCTCAGGAAGCGGGGACACTGGGACACACCGGCCCCCCACGGGTGGGAGCAGCTTGCCCACTCTGGCTGGGAGAAGAGCTGGGCTTGCTTTTGCCTTGGTTTCCTCATCTGTCAATGAAGAGGGTTGGGTTCAATCAGTTTGTTCTCAAATTCCTTTTTTCTTTCAGTGGTTTTATTCAAACAAAAACTAGCAGGAAACACATCCTGCAGAGCCCTGTCCGCTCAGCTTCGCGCCCTCTGTCCCCAGCTGACCCCTCTCCCATGGGCCTCCGCAGAGCACAGCTGGGAGATCACCAGACTGGACTCTCCCCAAGGCTCCTTTCAGCTCTAACAGGCTGGGATCTTGGGGCTGGAGTTTTCAGGCAGGACCCCAGGAGAGGAGAGGGGTCTGCAAGTGGGGCACCCTGGGCCCTCCCATCTAAGCGCTCGGGGACAAGAAAGCCCCGATGACAACTGCTCGTGCTAGTGGCCCCGCAGCCTCTAGCCTCACTTTACCTAAAATCGAGTTGGGGAAACGGATGGGCATTTGCCACCACCCTGGCCCACCCTGGGCGGCTGAGAGGTAGGCCACGTGGAGGTGTTTGAACTTTTTTTTCAGTGCAGTGGAAAGTTGTTGAAAGGTTTTAAATACAGGTTCAGCAAGATCTGATTTACACACTTAAAAGATTTACATGCTTAAAAACTCTAGTATTAGGATGGAAAGTGGATTGCGAGGATAAGCCTGATAGCAGGAAAAACTGTAAATGTATTAGTTTATTCATTAGTCTTATTGAGAGATGACAGGATACCCAGGAGAAGGGAACCTCGTGTCTACACAAAAACCTGCACAGCAATGTTCAAGCAGCATTATTCATAGTAGCCAAAAAGTGGAAACAACCCTAATGGCCACCAGCTGCCCAATGGATAAACAAAATATGGGGTATCCATACGGTAAAAATTAATGAATGGAAACCTCAGTTAAATAGAGTCGGGAGACCATCAGGGGGAGGTCTCACCCCTGCGTGGACAGCAGAGCCCAAGGGGGAAAGAAGAAAGATTCCCCTTCTTTCTGGCCAAGACTCAGCCAATAAGAAACAGGGGATCTGTTTACTAAGCCCGCCCACCATCCTCTACCCTCTATAAAAGCGGCTCCTTCCCTCACCTCACAGGGGTTTGCACGTGGCAGCCACGGTTGAAACCTGGAGTTGCAATTCTCTGCTGATCCCGAATAAACCCGTCTTTGCTGGGGAATAGCTGGCGGTCTTTTCACTTTAGGTCAACATTTTGTTGACCCATCCGGGAACCAGAGAAGACCCCTGACAGCTCCTGGGCTGCTGAGCAAACAGGTGCGGTGCCCACCTTGAGCTCATTGTCACTGCTTTTCTCACCGACCCTGGATTTTGAAGGTACATCTTTCTCCTGGGTCCCAGCTGCTTTGTGTTTTGAAGCTCTCCAGGTTTTATTCAGGATGTATGTTAAAGTCTGGTCCTTTCTGGTCAAGGCCTTGTTCTGTGTGCAAGTACTCATTTGGCACTTACTGTTCCAACTGGCATAGGCTTGCCTTTTGGGTGGATCCATGGAACGTGGTCTGTTCTAGGGAACCAGGCTGAGGTGCCTTTGCCCAGGCTCCTCTGGGACCAGACTGGCCCCTTAGAACCGGCTGGTATTAGGCCTGTGGGCTGTCTGAGCTGTTCTGGCTGTTTGAAAATTAGTCTTGGGAGTTCCCTGGTGGTCTAGTGGTTAGGATTTGGCGCTTTCACTGCTGAGAGCCTGGGTTCAACCCCTGGTCGGGGAACTGAGATCCCGCAAGCCACACGGCCAAAAAAAAAAAGTCACTTACTCCTCCCGCCAAACAAACCAAAAATCACCTCTGAGGAACGGGATCCCAGTTATTTAAATATTTTCGGGATGCTCCTCCCTGCTACTAACAGCCTCCTAATATCTGTCTGATATTATGTTTTAAAATCGTGGTCCTTCCTCATTCACTTTTCTAACTAAATGGACTTACCTGACCAAAGGCAATTTAGAATATCAGCAGCCATTATGCGGAACTTTTGAAATCCCCAAACTTTCTTTTCTTAAAACTGAATTGGACAACCACAGTTTTAAAATTTCCAGAACTGAAGGGAACACCTACTTTTATTGGTATTTTGAGGCTTCCAAATGTTGTTAGGAGCCTAAAATTGCCTCTCCGCAAAATAAGCTGTTAAGATTGACTGAGGCAAACAGACAATTAAAGTGGCTCCTGGAGCTCAGGCTCTTTCTCGGCTTCTTTGTCTCAGCCTTGGCCCCCAGCACCGTCTTCCTTCTGCCCTTCTCTGCCGCCTGCCCCTCCTCTACACCCTCAGCTCCCCCCAGACTCATTCTCTTGCCCAACTTCCCTTTTTCTCTGAAATTCTTTCCACTCCCTTTTCCTCTAAACTGGTCAGAACCTGTCCCTTTTTTTTTTTTTTTTTTTTTTTTTTTTTTTTTTTTTTGACACCAAGCATTGTACATGGATGACCACAACAAAAGCAACAATGATTGCAATTACCAAACATGAAACACACTCATACTATGTCATAATATTGATATTCAGTCCAGTAATCCTCCACTGTAACAGCTCCTTTACTTTGCAGTGAAAATTGATTTGTATATTCTTTGCCTCTGAGTCCTTGTGGGATTTTTTTTTTTTAATTCAGACAGAAAGTCACAAAAATTATACTGATCCTCATCAGTTCACTCAGTCCCATGTAATTAATTTTTTTTTTCATCTTGATCTTTTGTTAGCACTTTTATGAGTTCATCAGTTTTTCATTAGAGTTCTGAAAATGCTTATTCATTCAGTTCAGCAGTACAGTTACCAGAAACCTGTACTTGTCAGAGTCTTTTCCATGAATTTCTTGAAGATGAAACCCTTTTATAGGAACATATTTGCAAAATCATCAGAGTACACCCAGAACTGTCTGTAAATGACAAAAGACTTAAAAATGACCATGGTTAAAGATTTGATGAAAGTTCATAATAATGCAGTTGACAAGAAAATTAGTTATTTCTGAGATATACATTTTAAAGTAATAACTAGGATTATTACTTATAACATTATACCAGAACATATAAGATTTTTAGAAGTTTCCTGTAATGTCTGAAACATTTATATTAACATATTTCCATACATATTTCCATACAAATACAAATATAAGATTTTTAGAAATTTCATGTAATGTCTGAAACATTTATATTAACATATTTCCATACATATTTCCATACAAATACAAATATAACATTTTTAGAAATTTCATGTAATGTCTGAAACATTTATATTAACATATTTCCATACAAATAACCCAATGAAAGTTTAGTATTAGTTGTTTTGTTTGTTTTTTTATACTGCAGGTTCTTATTAGGCATCAGTTTTATACACATCAGTGTATACATGTTGATCCCAATCGCCCAATTCAGCACACAACCATCCCCACCTCACCGCAGTTTTCCCCCCTTGGTGTCCATATGTCCATTCTCTACATCTGTGTCTCAACTTCTGCCCTGCAAAGCGGCTCATCTGTACCATTTTTCTAGGTTCCACATACATGCATTAATATACGATATTTGTTTTTCTCTTTCTGACTTACTTCACTCTGTATGACAGTCTCTAGATCCATCCACGTCTCAACAAATGACTCAATTTCGTTCCTTTTTAAGGCTGAGGAATATTCCATTGTATATATGTACCACAACTTCTTTATCCATTCATCTGTTGATGGGCATTTAGGTTGCTTCCATGACCTGGCTATTGTAAATAGTGCTGCAATGAACATTCGGGTGCATGTGTCTTTTTGAATTACGGTTTTCTCTGGGTATATGCCCAGTAGTGGGATTGCTGGGTCATATGGTAATTCTATTTTTAGTTTTTTAAGGAACCTCCATACTGTTCTCCATAGTGGCTGTATCAATTTACATTCCCACCAACAGTGCAAGAGGGTTCCCTTTTCTCCACACCCTCTCCAGCACTTGTTGTTTGTAGATTTTCTGATGATGCCCATTCTAACAGGAGTGAGGTGATACCTCATTGTAGTTTTGATTTGCATTTCTCTAATAATTAGTGATGTTGAGCATCTTTTCATGTGCTTCGTGGCCGTCTGTATGTCTTCTTTGGAGAAATGTCTATTTAGGTCTTCTGCCCATTTTTGGATTGGGGTGTTTGTTTCTTTGATATTGAGCTGAATGAGCTGTTTATATATTTTGGAGATTAATCCTTTGTCCGTTGATTCATTTGCAAATATTTTCTCCCATTCTGAGGGTTGTCTTTTTGTCTTGTTTATGGTTTCCTTTGCTGTGCAAAAGCTTTGAAGTTTCATTAGGTCCCACTTGTTTATTTTTGTTTTTATTTCCATTACTCTAGGAGGTGGATCAAAAAAGATCTTGCTGTGATTTATGTCAAAGAGTGTTCTTCCTAGGTTTTCCTCTAAGAGTTTTATAGTGTCCAGTCTTATATTTAGGTCTCTAATCCATTTTGAGTTTATTTTTGTGTATGGTGTTAGGGAGTATTCTAATTTCATTCTTTTACATGTAGCTGTCCAGTTTTCCCAGCACCACTTATTGAAGAGACTGTCTTTTCTCCATTGTATATCTTTGCCTCCTTTGTCATAGATTAGTTGACCATAGGTGCGTGGGTTAATCTCTGGGCTTTCTATCTTGTTCCATTGATCTATGTTTCTGTTTTTGTGCCAGTACCATATTGTCTTGATTACTGTAGCTTTGTAGTATAGTCTGAAGTCAGGGAGTCTGATTCCTCCAGCTCCATTTTTTTGCCTCAAGACTGCTTTGGCTATTCGGGGTCTTTTGTGTCTCCATACAAATTTTAAGATGATTTGTTCTAGCTCTGTAAAAAATGCCATTGGTAATTTGATAGGGATTGCATTGAATCTGTAGATTGCTTTGGGTAGTATACTCATTTTCACAATGTTGATTCTTCCAATCCAAGAACATGGTATATCTCTCCATCTGTTGGTATCATCTTTAATTTCTTTCATCAGTGTCTTATAGTTTTCTGCATACAGGTCTTTTGTATCCCTAGGTAGGTTTATTCCTAGGTATTTTATTCTTTTTGTTGCAATGGTAAATGGGAGTGTTTCCATAATTTCTCTTTCAGATTTTTCATCATTAGTGTATAGGAATGCAAGAGATTTCTGTGCATTAATTTTGTAACCTGCAACTTTACCATATTCATTAATTAGCTCTAGCAGTTTTCTGGTGGCAGTTTTAGGATTCTCTATGTATAGTATCATGTCATCCGCAAACAGTGACAGTTTTACTTCTTCTTTTCCAATTTGTATTCCTTTTATTTCTTTGTCTTCTCTGATTGCCGTGGCTAGGACTTCCAGAACTATGTTGAATAATAGTGGTGAGAGTGGACATCCTTGTCTCGTTCCTGATCTTAGAGGAAATGCTTTCAGTTTTTCACCATTGAGAATGATGTTTGCTGTGGGTTTGTCATATATGGCCTTTATTATGTTGAGGTAGGTTCCCTCTATGCCCACTTTCTGGAGAGTTTTTATCATAAATGGGTGTTGAATTTTGTCAAAAGCTTTTTCTGCATCTATTGAGATGATCATATGGCTTTTATTCTTCAATTTGTTAATATGGTGTATCACATTGATTGATTTGCGTATATTGAAGAATCCTTGCATCCCTGGGATAAATCCCACTTGATCGTGGTGTATGATCCTTTTAATGTGTTGTTGGATTCTGTTTGCTAGTATTTTGTTGAGGATTTTTGCATCTATATTCATCAGTGATATTGGTCTGTAATTTTCTTTTTTTGTAGTGTCTTTGTCTGGTTTTGGTATCAGGGTGATGGTGGCCTCATAGAATGAGTTTGGGAGTGTTCCTTCCTCTGCAATTTTTTGGAAGAGTTTGAGAAGGATGGGTGTTAGCTCTTCTCTAAATGTTTGATAGAATTCACCTGTGAAGCCATCTGGTCCTGGACTTTTGTTTGTTGGAAGATTTTTAATCACAGTTTCAATTTCATTACTTGTGATTGGTCTGTTCATATTTGCTGTTTCTTCCTGATTCAGTCTTGGAAGGTTATACCTTTCTAAGAATTTGTCCATTTCTTCCAGGTTGTCCATTTTATTGGCATAAAGTTGCTTGTAGTAGTCTCTTAGGATGTTTTGTATTTCTGCGGTGTCTGTTGTAACTTCTCCTTTTTCATTTCTGATTTTATTGATTTGAGTCCTGTCCCTCTTTTTCTTGATGAGTCTGGCTAATGGCTTATCAATTTTGTTTATCTTCTCAAAGAACCAACTTTTAGTTTTATTGATCTTTGCTATTGTTTTCTTTGTTTCTATTTCATTTATTTCTGCTCTGATCTTTATGATTTCTTTCCTTCTGCTAACTTTGGGTTTTGTTTGTTCTTCTTTCTCTAGTTTCTTTAGGTGTAAGGTTAGATTGTTTACTTGAGATTTTTCTTGTTTCTTTAGGTAGGCTTGTATAGCTATAAACTTCCCTCTTAGAACTGCTTTTGCTGCATCCCATAGGTTTTGGGTCGTCGTGTTTTCATTGTCATTTGTCTCTAGGTATTTTTTGATTTCCTGTTTGATTTCTTCAGTGATCTCTTGGTTATTTAGTAACGTATTGTTTAGCCTCCATGTGTTTGTGTTTTTTACGTTTTTTTCCCTGTAATTCATTTCTAATCTCATAGCATTGTGGTCAGAAAAGATGCTTGATATGATTTCAATTTTTTTAAATTTACTGAGGCTTGATTTGTGACCCAAGATGTGATCTATCCTGGAGAATGTTCCGTGCGCACTTGAGAAGAACGTGTAATCTGCTGTTTTTGGATGGAATGTCCTATATATATCAATTAAATCTATCTGGTCTATTGTGTCATTTAAAGCTTCTGTTTCCTTATTTATTTTCATTTTGGATGATCTGTCCATTGGTGTAAGTGAGGTGTTAAAGTCCCCCACTATTATTGTGTTACTGTCGATTTCCTCTTTTATAGCTGTTAGCAGTTGCCTTATGTATTGAGGTGCTCCTATGTTGGGTGCATATATATTTATAATTGTTATATCTTCTTCTTGGATTGATCCCTGGATCATTATGTAGTGTCCTTCCTTGTCTCTTGTAACATTCTTTATTTTAAAGTCTATTTTATCTGATATGAGTATAGCTACTCCAGCTTTCTTTTGAATTCCATTTGCATGGAATATCTTTTTCCATCCCCTCACTTTCAGTCTGTATGTGTCCCTGGGTCTGAAGTGGGTCTCTTGTAGACAGCATATATATGGGTCTTGTTTTTGTATCCATTCAGCCAGTCTATGTCTTTTGGTTGGGGCATTTAATCCATTCACGTTTAAGGTAATTATCGATATGTATGTTCCTATGACCATTTTCTTAATTGTTTTGGGTTTGTTTTTGTAGGTCCTTTTCTTCTCTTGTGTTTCCCACTTAGAGAAGTTCCTTTAGCATTTGTTGTAAAGCTGGTTTGGTGGTGCTGAATTCTCTTAGCTTTTGCTTGTCTGTAAAGCTTTTGATTTCTCCATCAAATCTAAATGAGATCCTTGCTGGGTAGAGTAATCTTGGTTGTAGGTTCTTCCCTTTCATCACTTTAAGTATATCATGCCACTCCCTTCTGGCTTGCAGAGTTTCTGCTGAGAAATCAGCTGTTAACCTTATGGGAGTTCCCTTGTATGTTATTTGTCGTTTTTCCCTTGCTGCTTTCAGTAATTTTTCTTTGTCTTTAATTTTTGCCACTTTGATTACTATGTGTCTCGGCGTGTTTCTCCTTGGGTTTATTCTGTATGGGACTCTCTGCGCTTCCTGGACTTGGGTGGCTATTTCCTTTCCCATATTAGGGAAGTTTTCGACTATAATCTCTTCAAATATTTTCTCTGGTCCTTTCTCTCTCTCTTCTCCTTCTGGGACCCCTATAATGCGAATGTTGTTGCGTTTAATGTTGTCCCAGAGGTCTCTTAGGCTGTCTTCATTTCTTTTCATTCTTTTTTCTTTAGTCTGTTCCGCAGCAGTGAATTCCACCATTCTGTCTTCCAGGTCACTTATCCGTTCTTCTGCCTCAGTTATTCTGCTATTGATTCCTTCTAGTGTAGTTTTCATTTCAGTTATTGTATTGGTCATCTCTGTTTGTTTGTTCTTTAATTCTTCTAGGTCTTTGTTAATCATTTCTTGCATCTTCTCAATCTTTGCCTCCATTCTTATTCCGAGGTCCTGGATCATCTTCACTATCATTATTCTGAATTCTTTTTCTGGAAGGTTGCCTATCTCCACTTCATTTAGTTGTTTTTCTGGGGTTTTTTCTTGTTCCTTCATCTGGTACATAGCCCTCTGCCTTTTCATCTTCTCTGTCTTTCTGTAACTGTGGTTTTTGGTCCACAGGCTGCAGGATTGTAGTTTTTCTTGCTTCTGTCCCTGTCCCTTTAAAATTCAGCCTTGGGGGCTTCCCTGGTGGCGCAGTGGTTGAGAATCCGCCTGCCAATGCAGGGGACACGGGTTCGAGCCCTGGTCCCGGAAGATCCCACATGCCGCGGAGCAGCTGGGCCCGCAAGCCACAATTACTGAGCCTGCGTGTCTGGAGCCTGTGCTCCGCAACAAGAGAGGCCACGATAGTGAGAGGCCCGCACACTGCGATGAAGAATGGCCCCCACTTGCCACAACTGGAGAAAGCCCTCACACAGAAACGAAGACCCAACACAGCCATAAATAAATAAATTAATTAATTAATTAAAAAAAAAAAATTCAGCCTTTTGAGAATTCCGAGGCTAAACCCTTAATTTCTTTTTTTTTTTTTCTCAATAAAGCAGGATTTTTAATACTCATTTTACTGTTGAAGAAACTTAGGCACAGAGAATATTAAAGGTTTTTTTGCCCATACTCAAATAACAGGAACTCTTAAGAGTTACTGCATGAGTGTGAATGCGTGTACACTAAACTGTAATGAATTACAGAGAGAGTTACCATGTCTGGGCATTCCCAACAAATGGTATAGGTTGAATCTTTATTGAATGTAGGTGGTGTTTCTGTAGTTGTCTCCTATCTTGAGAGATACTCAATGGGAGTCGCTGCCTGGAGCAACAAGTGTTTATTTCTTTGAAACCCTTAATTTCTTTTTTTTTTAAATTTATTTATTTAATTTATTTTTGGCTGTGTTGGGTCTTCGTTTCTGTGCGAGGGCGTCCTCCAGTTGCGGCGAGCGGGGGCCACTCTTCATCGCGGTGCGCGGGCCTCTCACTATCGCGGTCTCTCTTTGTTGCGGAGCACAGGCTCCAGATACGCAGGCTCAGTAATTGTGGCTCACGGGCCTAGTTGCTCCGCGGCATGTGGGATCTTCCCAGACCAGGGCTTGAACCCGTGTCCCCTGCATTGGCAGGCAGATTCTCAACCGCTGCGCCACCAGGGAAGCCCTGAAACCCTTAATTTCTTATACTCCCTGGACTAAAGCTGAGCTGTGAGCCACAGTCAAAGATATTCCTAAAGTAACCAAAGATCCTCACACATTTGCTGAGGGATTTCATACAGTCATTCAAACCTATCAACCTGGATTCTCTGGCTTATCTCAACTAGTTCATATGCTTGTCAGTGAAGCATTCAGTTTGCCACTAATTGGTAGAGTCCTGAAATGTCTCTAGAATTACAGCTGGGAGACCTGGCCATTTACTTATATAATCAGACTCAGGCAATCACTCGGTGACTTTATCAGGCCATTCCTAGGACTTTTCCAAAGACTGTTGATTGGAACAAAATTCAGGCTTGCACACAAAAATCTGATGAACCTGTTCATGACTATTACAATCAACTTCAGATTATTGTAAAAGAAAATTCTGGTCTTCTTTAGATGTTGATTCCACCTGGGTAGCTTTTAACTCTGTTTCTTAAAGGGCTGAAACAGGACCTTTCCCTTCTAGTAAAAAGCACCAGGATGGAGTGGGAAACTCTCCACTGCAGCTTTAGTAAATCTGGCAAACCAGCTCTCTCACACTGGATGAGTCACCTCAAAGGAAGGCCGCCAAAAGTCTTAATCTTCACCTGAAGCAAACGAAGGCCCCTAAACAAAACTAAAACCCTCCTAGTTTCTGCTGTTATTGCAAAGAGCCAGGACATTGGGAAAGAGATTGTTACAAATTTAAGTGCTTCAGGCGCCTTCAGCCTTCTAACGTGCCTTTCCAACGTCCTCCTGATTCTGAATGACCCAAGGAACTACAGGGGCTCTTCCCAATCCTCCTTCTTAATTGGCTTGGAGAAACAGTTCTCCAGGTTGGGGTTGAATCTCTTCCAGTCCTAACTGACACTGGAGCCAGAGTGCTCAACCCCACTGCTACAAAACAGCCCCTGCCTCAGAGTGCGAAAACCATTCCAATAGTGGGGATCTGTAATGCCCCTCACAAGGTTCCTGTCTCTGAACCTATTCCCTTTTGTTTAGGCCCTTTGAGAGGTAGACACGCCTTCTACTTAGTTCCTCTGCCCCTACCCATTTATGAGCCTGAGATTTCTTAGAGAAGTATCATGGCAGAATTTCTTTCTCCAAAAGGGGGAAATGACTCTAGAACTTGACGGCAGTCATCAAAGCAGCCAACCAGGTAAATTAAATGACCCTTTGACATCTTTTATTTGCTCCATCTCTGTTGGTGCTAGAGCTGATTCTGGAAACACTGATCGTTCGTCCCCTTTGAATCAGCTACCACCCTCCTTGTGGGCAAAATCTCAAACTGATATTGACAAAATTCACAGCGCACCTCCCATCAAGATTCAAATAGATCCCTCAAAACTTCTTCCTGGAATTACTCAATACCTGTAAGTAAAGAAGCCCGTCAAGTCATAAAGCCCATAATGGAAGACTACAAGGCTCAAGGCCTCTGTGTCCCCTCTACTAGTCCCTGTAACTTTCTCATTTGACTGGTGAGAAAACCTAAGGGCCGAGGGTGGAGGCTTGTCAAGGCCCTCAGGACAATAAACAACATTGTTATTGACACCCTGAGGTCCCTAACCCTCACACATGACTAACATCCATTCCCACCGGAAGCCATTCTTTACTGTAATTGGTTTATGCAGTGCCTTCTTTAGTATCCCAGTTGATGAAGCTAGCCAACACTTTTTTGCCTTCACTTGGGAAGAAAAACAACTCACCTGGACAGTAATCCCTCAGGATCTTTTTTTTTTTTTTTTTTTTAATTAATTATTTATTTTTGGGTGTGTTGGGTCTTTGTTTCTGTGCGAGGGCTTCCTCTAGTTGTGGCAAGCGGGGGCCACTCTTCATCGCGGTGCGCGGGCCTCTCACTGTCGCGGCCTCTCTTGTTGCGGAGCACAGGCTCCAGACGCGCAGGCTCAGTAATTGTGGTTCACGGGCCCAGCCGCTCCGTGGCATGTGGGATCTTCCCAGACCAGGGCTCGAACCCGTGTGCCCTGCATTGGCAGGTGGATTCTCAACCGCTGCGCCACCAGGGAAGCCCTCCCTCAGGATCTTACTGAGAGCCCTTCTTATTTTTTGCAAATCCTAAAGGCTGATCTGGATGATACAGAGTTCCCCAGAGGTTCTGCTTTGTTGCAGTATGTGGAATGATTTGCTTCTTTGCTCTCCTCAAGCCTCCTCAAAGGGTGACTACATCCACTTGCTAAAGCTTTTAGCCTTAAAGGGACATAACATCGACAAGGAAAACTGCAGTTTGCCCAAAACCAGATTCCATATTTAGGGCATCTGATATCAGAGCAAGAGCTAAACCAAGGTCCAGATAGACTTCATAATGTCCTAAGTTTCCCAAAACCCAAAACTAAGTGCCAACTGTGAGGTTTTCTTGGGCTAGTTGGTTATTGCTCTAATTGGATTCCAAATTTCTCTTTATGGCCAAACCTCTGTATGTTTTACTAAAGAATAACGACCCTGACCTAATTTTATGGGAAGAATAGGACTACATAGGCTCTAAGGCCTTAAAGGAGAGTTTGATGAACCCACCTGCCCTTGGGCATCACATTTATCAGATTCCCTCTTTCCTTTTTGTATATGAAAAGGAAGGGAATGCCCTTGGGGTGTTTATCCCAAAACACAGAGGCCACCATTGACCCACAGGGCATTATAGCCAGCAACTTCCCTGTGCGGGGTGGGGGTGGGGGATACCCTCCGTTGCCTGAGGGGCATTACTGCCACTACCCTTTTGATTCTAGAGCTTTCAAAGAAAAGGAATAGAATTTAGTGACAGGTCGGATCTTCAGCATGAGAGAGAGAGGAGTCAGTCTGGTTCTTAGGCTCCAGAAGTGTTAGCCTGTGTGGACGGGAGTGCCACTGAGCAAGGCGGGTACAGAAGATGAGAAGCAGATTGAGTGGGAGCCGTGGGATGAGAGGGGGCGTCTGTGCAGGGAGGGCTGCCTTGAGGTGGGACTTCCGTGGAGGGGTGGGGTGTGTGGCCAGCGGGCAGAAGCAGCAGTCTGTCCTGAGATGTAGATTTGGGCACTGTCACGGAAACAGCCCAGACCACCATCCTGTCTGGTCCTCCGTGTCTTAGGCACGCAGCTCCCTCCATCCTGAGCACCTTCCCGCCTTCTCTGCTCTGATGCCACCTCCATCCTAACCACTCTTCCCCGCCCCTCCCATCCCAGGCAGGGCCCTGGGCTTACCTATACCTATGTTCTGACTACTTGGTACTGATGCTGAGTGGTTTTCAGTCTGTGTCCCCCACTGGGACAGGGTTCCTAGTACATGGCAGGCAGACAGGCCTGTGGTTATTGAACTGGAGTAAAACTTCAGCGTTGGTCCATCCTCTTAACTATTTGCGATTGTTTTCCCCACTGACCCCAGTTTTTAAGCCACAAGACCAAAACCTCATGAGGCATTCCAGGTCTGGACCTACCGTGAGGCGGCACACGGGAAAGGGCACAGGAGTGAATTTCACTGGTCTGGTCTCCAGTGCTGGTTCTGCCCCGAGCTCACAGCTTCTGTTTAAGTAGATTATTTTCTACATCCTCTAGGACCCAGTGGCTCAGCTACGAAATAAGGCCCGTGGCCTAGGTATTCTCTGAGACAGTGCATCTGGCAGCTTGCCGTGGTGACAGAGATTCTGCACGTCTGCGCTTCCAGTACGGCACCAATCGCCAAGTGCAGCTACCGAGACTTCGAGATGTGTGCGATTGTGTTGGAAGCTCAGCCCTAAGACCCCTTCCAGCTCGGTGATGTCACTTTCTTTGTTTCTCTATGCATTCAGTCTAATTTTCAAGTTCCGTACATATGAAAATAGAAAACTCAAAGATAGGCTATCTTTTATCAGGTTTTTGTTTGTTTAGCAAAATGTCAACATGTTTATAATATTAACTAATCATAGAGAAAACTTTTTATATAATTAGTTTGAGGAACTGGGGGACAAACAAAAAGCTGTTCCAGCTGCAGGGCATGGGGAGGCGAGTCAAGGGTCCTGGGAGGAGGGACAGTGCCTTGAACAGACAAGACTTGCCCATGACCGCAGCTCCTGCCAGGTGCCAAGCAAGCAGCCCCACCTGTGCCCCTGCTTCTGCCTGGGGAAGGGGAGCGCGGTCCAAGCGCTGAGGGGCTGCTGCATCTGCCCACCTGCTGGGAAATGCCAGTTTGTGCACAGACTCACTGCTGTCTATGGACCTGTGTCCCCAGTACGTGTAAAAGTGGGCCCACCCTAGCCCAGAAATGCTGTCGTGGGAGTGGTCCTCACTAGGGACCATTTGGCAATGTCTGGAGATGCTTTTGGTTGTCACCAGTTGGGGTAGGGAGTGCCACTGGCTTCTAGTGAGTAGAGGCCAGGGGTGCTGCGAACATCATACAATGCACAGGACAGCCCCACAGCAAAGAATGATCCAGATGCCCCAAGTCTCAGTAGTGCTGAGACTGAGGAGCCCTGACTCGTAGCGTTGTGGACTCTAGAAATGCAAAGCTCTGTCACGGCAACTCCTGGATTCCTGAAGCCAAGTGACTTTTGAATAAATGACATGGCTTATCTTCAGGACAATTTCATCATTTGGTTCTCTTTATTCTGTAGACAAAAGCCAGCAGTTGTTATAGTTTCCTACTATTTACATCACGTTCAATTTTATATGAGTTAGGCAGAGCCCAAATGACATTAAACAATTAAGTGAAAAAAGATCAGTTGCAAAATTTTTTTATTATTTTGATCGATCAAAATAATGTTCTATGAAAGAGATTTTCTCTCTTTGTTCATTGATAATTGTGGCTTTTTCTCCCTGCTGGTATATAGTGATATATGCATAAATTTGTATATACATTTTATTTTTATTTTTTATGGCTCTGTGGGGTCTTCATTTCTGTGCGAGGGCTTTCTCTAGTTGTGGCAAGTGGGGGCCACTCTTCATCGCGGTGCGCGGGCCTCTCACTGTCGCGGCCTCTCTTGTTGCGGAGCACAGGCTCCAGACGCGCAGGCTCAGTAATTGTGGCTCACGGGCCCAGCTGCTCCGCGGCATGTGGGATCTTCCCAGACCAGGGCTCGAACCCGTGTCCCCTGCATTGGCAGGCAGATTCTCAACCACTGTGCTACCAGGGAAGTCCTGTATATACTTTCAAATGGGCTATAATTTGTTATTCCAACTTGACTGTAAAAATACTGTTATTTATAAATGTGGTTAGATAATATTCACCAGACAGTAGTAATCAAGTATTTAATACTTTTATTCAGGAATTTCATGTGTGTTATAAACTATGAGCAAGATGAGATTCCTGCTTCATGGTGAGGGAAAGCAAGCCAGAATGAGGCATAAGTGGTTTCCTCAAAGCTGCAAGAAGGATCAAGTTCCCAATATTCAGTATTTCTATCCCTTGGGTCTCTGTATACAAAATAACTTAGAAAATCATTACTTTTTTGTTTAAACAGCTAAACTTTTTTTTTTTTTTTTTAATTTTTGGCTGTGTTGGGTCTTCGTTTCTGTGCGAGGGCTTTTTCTAGTTGTGGCGAGCGGGGGCCACTCTTCATCGCGGTGCGCGGGCCTCTCACTGTTGCGGCCTCTCTTGTTACGGAGCACAGGCTCCAGACGCGCAGGCTCAGTAATTGTGGCTCACGGGCCCAGTTGCTCCGCGGCATGTGGGATCTTCCCAGACCAGGGCTCGAACCCGTGTCCCCTGCATTGGCAGGCAGATTCTCAACCACTGCGCCACCAGGGAAGCCCCCTAAACAGCTAAACTTTTCATTTGCTCTGTCTTAAACCTATGTTTTATTGAGGTATCATTTACGTATATTAAAATACACAGTTCGAGTGTTAAAAAACAACTCAACTGAGTAAATCTTAAAGATTTTATTGGCTTCTTTCCATGATTCATGGATTGGGCATCATCCAATCCAGCAGGTAGAAAGGAGCTCTGAGGAGCTGCACACGATGAGATTTTAAAGGCAGAAGGGAGCAGGAACAAGGAAGTTATACCAGGCCAAAAGCAGGATTGGTTATTGTAAGCTTACTCTCCTTTAGGGGATGACAGGGGTCCATCAGGCAGATGACCTAAGTGGTGCTGGCCAGGCGATTCCTGATTGGTCGAAATTCCATTTCTGGAAGAGGGGGAAACTGTGATTAAGTCTCTGTTTGATGACATGGGGCTTAGCATAAGTAACTCCATTTTGGATCTGTTGTCTGATTTTTAACACGAGTTATGACTCCTAATTTTTTAAAAACTTTTTAGAGCATGACTTGTTAAATGTACACTGGAAATAGATGTAAGAGGCACAGTGTGGTTGACTATACAGCCCCTTAGTACGTGGAGAGGTTAATGGCTGTTCTCATGTCAATAACATCTCACTAATTTTGTCAAATTGGGAAAAAGTACAGTGTGACTTAACAGGAACAATTTTTTTTTTTTTTTTGGCTGTGTTGGGTCTTCATTGCTGCACGCGGGCTTTCTCTAGTTGCAGTGAGCGGGGGTTACTCTTCATTGTGGTGCACGGGCCTCTCATTGCGGTGGCTTCTCTTGTTGCGGAGCACGGGCTCTAGGAGCGTGGGCTTCAGTAGTTGTGGTGTGCGGGCTCAGTAGTTGTGGCTCGCGGGCTCTAGAGCGCAGGCACAGTATTTGTGGTGCACGGGCTTGGTTGCTCCGCGGCATGTGGGATCTTCCTGGACCAGGGCTCGAACCCGTGTCCTCTGCATTGGCAGGCGGATGCTTAACCACTGCGCCATCAAGGAAGCCCGACAGGAACAATTTTGAATTCAGAATATTTGTTAAAGAAAAGTATTTTATTATTCCTTAGGAATTAGGGTCTCCTGCTACAAAATCACAGTGTGGCCTCAAGCAACTCACTTCACCTCTCTGGATCTCGATTTCTTCATCAGGATAGGTTAGGGGATTCAACTAAAAGACCTCACGGGTCCCTTCCAGCTCGAAAGCTCTGTGCTGCTCAGAACCCTGACTCAGCCCCCTTTCTGCTTGAGCTCATCTCTCCTGCCTCCCGCTGTCCAGCCTCCCACTGTCCCGCCTCCCACTGTCCCTCCTCCCACTGTCCCTCCTCCCACTGTCCCGCCCCCCACCGTCCCGCCCCCCACCGTCCAGCCCCCCACTGTCCCGCCGTCCCTTCTCCCGCCGTCCCTCCTCCCACCGACCCGACTCCCACTGTCCCTCCTCCCACTGTCCCTCCTCCCGCTGTCCCGCCTCCCACTGTCCCGCCTCCCCTGGTTCTCCTTCTCCTTCTGCTGCTCTTTCCCCGTCTCCGTCGGGCCCTCTTCTTTTTTTTTTTTTTTAATTATTTATTTATTTGTTTATTTATTTATGGCTGTGTTGGGTCTTCCTTCTGTGCAAGGGCTTTCTCTAGTTGCGGCAAGCGGGGGCCACTCTTCATCGCAGTGCGCAGGCCTCTCACTGTCGCGGCCTCTCTTGTTGCGGAGCACAAGCTCCAGACGCGCAGGCTCAGTAGTTGTGGCTCACGGGCCTAGTTGCTCCGCGGCATGTGGGAACTTCCCAGACCAGGGCTTGAACCCATGTCCCCTGCATTGGCAGGCAGATTCTCAACCACTGCGCCACCAGGGAAGCCCCGGGCCCTCTTCTTAAGTGTTGGTTGGACCTCTGATGCTGGAGCTACCCAGTCTTCATGGCTGTAGCAGCCGCCTACCTGCTAATAACTGCCAGCTGACATCTCTGCCTTCAGGGTCATGTCACCTGCCAACTGGATGTGGTACACGGGTGCCCACAGGCACGTCCACCTACCGTGTCCAGCGGGATTCCTCCTCCTCCCACCCCAAATGCTGCCACTTCGCCTATTTTCCTTATTTAAGTGAAAAGCACCAGCACTCATTTCAACCTCAAAGCAACTCTGAGCGGTGTTATTTTCCCATTACATAGAAGCTATACACGAGAGGTGAAAAAAGTGACACACAGAGAAGTTAGGGAGAGATGTAAGGCAACACGGCAGTGAGTGGTGCATTGGATTTGCGTTAAACGTCTCTGCTCCAAGGCCAGAGCTCCCGCCCCCTGCCCTGCGTGCTCTCTTGCCCATCCCAGGAGCCTGGGGGGTGGTCCTCAACCCTCAATCCCTCCCTCACCCCCCCCCGCCCAGCCCCACGCCAGGACCTGCAGACCAGAATGGCCCTCGGGTCAGCTCCTCAGACCTTACAGCTCATACTGTAAACAACTGTCCTTTCTACTGTCTAGCCAGTGCCATGTGTTTTGTATTTTTGTGCTTTTTGTGGGTGATTTTGCTGTTTAAATAGCCCCCAGGCCTAGTGCTGAAGTCCTGTCCAGTGTCCCTAAGAGCAGGAAGGCTGTGACCTGCCTTGTGGGGAAAATGCGTGTGTGAGATGAGCTTCGTTCAGGCGTGAGCTGCAGTGCTGTTGGCTGTGAGGTCAGGGCTGATGAGTCAACAGCACACCCACAAAGAGGAAGAGAGAATTCCTGTAATGACGCTCCTCCAGAAAGCACTAAAGGCAGTGCATGATGAAGTGATGGAAAAGATGGAAAGGCGGCTAAGTCTGTGGATTCATGAGGTGACAACTGATTAAAAAAAATCATCGTGAGCATCATCGTGAGGAAAGCCGAAGACATTCATGGCCAGGGAAGCGTCGTGGAAGACATTCATGGCCAGGGAAGCGTCGTGGAAGACATTCATGGCCAGGGAAGCGTCGTGGAAGACATTCATGGCCAGGGAAGCGTCGTGGAAGACATTCATGGCCAGGGAAGCGTCGTGGAAGACATTCATGGCCACGGGGCCATGGCTGTGGGCATCTGGGTACCACACCGTTCTGAGCTGCGGTGGCTGACTCTTGTTTCCAGGTGAGCTGGCAGAAACGTTACACCTGCGGATGGAAATACCTGCTGTCGTCCAGGCGAAGGGCCTGTGGAAGAGCAGGCGGTCCATGCCACCCAGGCTTGTTGTTTGAAGACCTGGCACACTAGCCTGGAGAACACAAACCAGGTTTTGGTTGACAGAATGTGACCAGAGGCTCCCAGGAACCAGACCCCACACTTCCCAGGAGCAGCAGTTCAGCCTTCACCCTCCAGGGTTGGCAGCAAGTTCCCGGAACGCGACTGCGGTACTGAGAGCCGACCGTGCTTCTCACTGTTCCTGCCACATGGGCTCCAGGCCCACTGAACTCTTTGTGATGGCCTGGTGCCCTCTCCTCCTCTCCACGAGGCCACCTAGGCTCACCCTGGAGGCTCAGCTCCAGTCATCCCCAGGGGCTCTCTCTGGATCCCACCCTGGAGACGCTCCTCCTCCGGGCTTGTTAACACACCACGTCCCCCTCTGTCTCAGCATCATCTCAGCAGGGTGGTCACGTGGGTGTTTGACTGTCTCCCCCACCAGTGTCTAAGCTGCTGCGGGGCAAGGCCCTTTATATACCTCTGTGTGTGTGTGTGTGTGTGTTTGTGTGTGTGAGAGAGATGGGCGGCCAAAACCAACAATCAAAGATATTTTTTCTTTTATTTTCTTTTTTTTTTTTTCACACACACACACTGTATTTTATTTTTACAAGAGATAAATAGACTGACACCAAGCATTGTACATGGATGACCACAACAAAAGCAACAATGATTGCAATTACCAAACATGAAACACACTCATACTATGTCATAATATTGACATTCAGTCCAGTAATCCTCCACTGTAACAGCTCCTTTACTTTGCAGTGAAAATTGATTTGTATATTCTTTGCCTCTGAGTCCTTGTGGGATTTTTTTTTTTTTAATTCAGACAGAAAGTCACAAAAATTATACTCATCCTCATCAGTTCACTCAGTCCCATGTAATTAATTTTTTTTTTCATCTTGATCTTTTGTTAGCACTTTTATGAGTTCATCAGTTTTTCATTAGAGTTCTGAAAATGCTTATTCATTCAGTTCAGCAGTACAGTCAGTTACCAGAAACCTGTACTTGTCAGAGTCTTTTCCATGAATTTCTTGAAGATGAAACCCTTTTATAGGAACATATTTGCAAAATCATCAGAGTACACCCAGAACTGTCTGTAAATGACAAAAGACTTAAAAATGACCACGGTTAAAGATTTGATGAAAGTTCATAATAATGCAGTTGACAAGAAAATTAGTTATTTCTGAGATATACATTTTAAAGTAATAACTAGGATTATTACTTATAACATTATACCAGAACATATAAGATTTTTAGAAATTTCATGTAATGTCTGAAACATTTATATTAACATATTTCCATACATATTTCCATACAAATAAAAATATAAGATTTTTAGAAATTTCATGTAATGTCTGAAACATTTATATTAACATATTTCCATACAAATAACCCAATGGAAGTTTAGTATTAGTTGTTTTGTTTTTTTTACTGCAGGTTCTTATTAGGCATCAATTTTATACACATCAGTGTATACATGTCAATCCCAATCACCCAATTCAGCACACCACCATCCCCACCTCACCGCAGTTTTCCCCCTTTGGTGTCCATATGTCCATTCTCTACATCTGTGTCTCAACTTCTGCCCTGCAAACTGGCTCATCTGTACCATTTTTCTAGGTTCCACATACATGCATTAATATACGATATTTGTTTTTCTCTTTCTGACTTACTTCACTCTGTATGACAGTCTCTAGATCCATCCACGTCTCAACAAATGACTCAGTTTCGTTCCTTTTTATGGCTGAGTAATATTCCATTGTATATATGTACCACAACTTCTTTATCCATTCGTCTGTTGATGGGCATTTAGGTTGCTTCCATGACCTGGCTATTGTAAATAGTGCTGCAATGAACATTCGGGTGCATGTGTCTTTTTGAATTACGGTTTTCTCTGGGTATATGCCCAGTAGTGGGATTGCTGGGTCATATGGTAATTCTATTTTTAGTTTTTTAAGGAACCTCCATATTGTTCTCCATAGTGGCTGTATCAATTTACATTCCCACCAACAGTGCAAGAGGGTTCCCTTTTCTCCACACCCTCTCCAGCATTTGTTGTTTGTAGATTTTCTGATGGTGCCCATTCTAACAGGAGTGAGGTGATACCTCATCGTAGTTTTGATTTGCATTTCTCTAATAATTAGTAATGTTGAGCATCTTTTCATGTGCTTCGTGGCCGTCTGTATGTCTTCTTTGGAGAAATGTCTATTTAGGTCTTCTGCCCATTTTTGGATTGGGGTGTTTGTTTCTTTGATATTGAGCTGTACTTTCACTTTATTTTTAAAAGTAACACACACTACCATGCCGTACTTGATTGATTCCATGCTTCTGTGCTCTGGTTCTTAGCACAGAGCCTGGCCCATAGGGAGGATCAGTACATATTCACTGAAAAGAAAAGCATAAAGGTTAACAATATCTATTCATTCTACCTAATTGAAGTTCCCAGGTCATACATTTTTAATAAACAGATAAAATAGTTTGAAATTAACATATTAAATTAATGGCTTGTTCTCTGAAATATTTAAAATAATTGCTCTGCCCTCTCTTTTCAATTTCAGTTCTCTGTAATAAAATTCTGCTGAGCAAAATAAACTTCAGCTTAATCCAAATGGAATAAGTAGAAGTTTGGAGCAATCAGTCTGAGTTAGCGAGTTTTTACTGTGCTCAGTATAATTCTGGAATATTGAAGCCAGAGAGGGCTCAACACACACCTGTGTTAATTAGGCTTTTCCAGGTGAGCTGAGGAAGCAGGAAGGGGAAGAGGCAGTTGGGGCCAGGAAGGAAGGCTGTCTGTGCACAGCCGGGTCTGGCCTCGGACAGCCGCTCCGGGGCTCGGCGACTGGCTGTCTCCCGGGGAGGGGGCATCTGCTGCTTCAGGAGCTGCTGTTGTGGGCACGTGGCTCCTGCAGCCTCTGCTTGGTCATGGGCTGTCCTGACCTGTCCCTGCTGCCCCTCTTCTCCTCGCCTCCTTTATGCTCCTGCAGACTGGCAAGTGCTGAGGGTCCCGTTAGGTCTCACATTCAGGTCCCCACAGAGAAAGGATGCGATTGCTTCAGAGAGTTACTCTCCTTCCTGCCGGGCAGAGACCTCGCCCCAGTCCACCTCCTAAGACGGAGGTCGTCCTATAAGTTAGCTGCCCTTGGGCCCAGCACCTGCCCCGTGAGCCGGAGTGGCGGGAAGGCACGGCTGCTTCCTCAGAAGGCCTGTGGGCACGCGATGCTCCTCTCTGAGTCCACAGAGGCAGCGCTGACACCTGGAAGGTTAGGTGGAGGATTCCAAGGAGGGTCCTTTCAAAGCCCTCTGCGATCCAGGTCTCTGGAGCACATCACCTCCCCAGTTTTGAGAAGACTTGCCTACTTGGCTTGTTTATTTTGAGCTGCTCTAAATGTTTGGGTGAAGCGTTCAGGGATTAACAGACGGATCTCATTTATGCAACATCTAAATGCACCGCCAGTGGGTCCTTTATCAGAATTACTTATGGTTGAACGTTAAGGACGTCTGATATCACTGAACACTGAATAAGTGGGTATACAACATTCTGCTTATTTTCATTTGTTTTCCTTAATCTAAATAAATGAGTTGTTGCTTTAAATATATATATGTGAGGGACTTCCCTGGTGGCGCAGTGGTTAAGAATCTGCCTTCCAATGCAGGGGACGAGGGTTCGATCCCTGGTCAGGGAACTAGGAACCCACATGCCATGGGGTAACTAAGCCCGCAAGCCACAACTAGAGAGAAGCAAAAAAAAAAAAAAAAAAAAAGAATGAATGAAAGACCTTAGGCAACCAAATCAGCAATTCAAACACTGAAAACAGCAATTTAACTCCAACTTTAAACAAATGAGTCAGAATAATGCCACAATAATAGTATTAATAATTAATGGTCTTGCCCATTGAGGCTTCTTCCTTTTCCTTCTCAACAAATAATTAGCAGAAGTTATTTTAACCATTGGATTGATATGAAGCTTTCGTAAGCCCAGTGATTATGATGAGACCTCAGGCCCTACAGCCAGAGGAGCCACCAGTTTCCATCACAAAAGACTCGTTGCCTCAGCCAGCATCCCCTGAGTTACTCAGCTCCAGGCCAGCATGGAAGGCCCTGCCCTATTTCCAGCTCTGATTTATCAGTACTTCTGTCCCAGCTGCATCACTGCTCACAAAGCAGTTCCTTTAAAACAGCTCCTTTAAAACAGCTCCATGAAAACCCCCAAAGCACAGCCCTTGAATGGGGCTCTTTCCTGCCATTGCTCTCAGCCCTCTCATCCCCTAGAACTGGGAAAGGCCTAGATTCCTGGGGAGACCCTGTTACCCGGAGCATCGACCCTGGACTGGGGCCATCAGGTGACGGCCTGGTCACTCCCCAAACCAAAGGGTTCTGAGCCCAAAGTCAAACCTCGGCCTGTGCCCGGACATTGCACTCACCGGCATCGCTTCGTTTAAAGTGGGCAGATTCACACCTCTGAGCTGTCGCCAACTCTGCTTCTGTGTGTGACCCAGTTTGCTTGCTCTGCTTCCTCATCCAGTCTCCCCCATCCTTGGCCCCTGACGCTTCTCCGTGTAATGAGTAGATACAGCCCCTCCCCACTCCCACCCCAACTGCTCCCAGTGTAGACGGGTCGTGATCCCCACAGTGAGGGTGGGCACCCGGGCTATTGGGCCACAGGGCAGCTTCATGGGGAGAAGAGGCGTCTCACCCCCTGTCCCCCCGGAAGTGAACCAGCAGGCAGAGTCTCCTGGAGGCCACTCCTATGTCCAGCTCAACCTTGAACCCTGATGGGCTCACAGGCCGAGTGCAGTGTGTGGGCTGCTTCACGCCTGCTCTGGTAGAACAGTTGTGGTGGTCTCAGGAAACACATTTATTATGAAGAAACTAAAATATTTGTCATATTTGTACATTTGTGAGACCGGAAGCCATATTTTACTCTTATATTGCGGTAATCTATCCTCGTATTTAAAATAATGATAATATCAATCACTATTAAAGTCTGGTAGGTGATTCGGCAGCTCACTGATACAGAAAACACTGCGAGACTTGAAGCCCCCATCCAGTAGTTATCTCAGGTCAGCCAGGTGAAGTGAGGTTTACAGGATTTTGGTGAATCTGTGGCTCTTGATATGGACACATCAAAAAATTTACATATGGATTTCTGGATTTCCTTGTTATAATTTTGGGCATAGAAATTACACGACTTGGTTATAAAAATAAAGGTCACCTAAAAGATCCAGAATATACATATCTCAATTTTCTTAGATTATCATCTAAAATAAGACATTTAAAAATATTTTTGAGGAACCTGGGCCCATTGAGAACATGTCCATAGGCTTCTGGGAGTTTGAGAACCCTGCTATCATTGTTTCAGTGGAAAAAATCAAGAGCTCCATCTGTCCCTCCCAGGATTTGGAGATTCCTGTAAAATGCCAGATTGACCCACCAATCTTGATTGGATGGTTAGCCTAACAAATCTATTGTAATGACCAGTTATAAATGTTATCTGAAAGGACTTTCTTTTTGTAGGACATGTTTAACACTTAAAAGATTATACAAAATACTGTCCCTGCTTTCTGATAGTTTGTAATCCTGCTGTCATCACCTACTAAATGTCATAATTATAATAGTAAAAATCAGAAACAGAGGAAAGGACCATTGTGAAAATAAAATTCAGTTAAAAATTAATACTAAATAAATGAAAATCCCAGCAATGTTTTAAAAACAGAAGTTGACAGTCTGATTCTAAAATCTCTATGAGCTGCAAAGGGCCAAAAAAAGCCAAGACATTGTTAAAGAAGAACAACTAAATAAGAGAAACTACTCCATAGATGCAAAATGCAATACAAAACTACAGGAATTAGGGCAGTAATAATGAAACAAGAATAAAAAATAGACCTGTGGAAAAGACCAGAGCCCCCAAACCAACCCACACATGTGGCTATATGATATATGACAAAGGAAGTACTGTAGATTAGTGATAAAAATACATTAAAACAAAATAAAGGTGCTGGGTCATTTGGATAGCCACACGTAGAAAGGCAAGTCTTGAAATCGATCTTATATCATCCACAAAAATTAATTCCAAAAAAAAAAAAATTAATTCCAGAAAGAATGTAGCTGTTTTGTTTTGTTTTGTTTGGCCACGACATGCAGCTTGTGGGATCTTAGTTCCCCAACCAGGGATCAAACCTGCGCCCCCTGCATTGGAAGTATGGCATCTTAACCACTGGACCGCCAGGGAAGTCCCTGGAAAGAATGTAGCTTTAAATGTGAATGTTAAAAAATAAACTTTCTTAAGATCAATTTTTTTTATGATCTAGAGGTAGGGAAAGAATTCTTAAACAGATCACAAAAAAAAAAAACAAACCCAGCAGCTATATGGGAAGAGATTGATAATTTGTTTTTTTGTTTGTTTGTTTTGGTTTTTTAATATTTATTTATTTATTTTGGCTGCACTGGGTCTTCGTTGCGGCACGCAGGATCTTCGTTGCAGCGTGCGGACTCTTAACTGTGGCATGCATGCAGGATCTAGTTCCCCAACCAAGGTTGGAACCTGGGCTCCCTGCATTGGGAGTGCGGAGTCTTAACCACTAGACCACCAGGGAAGTCCCCTAGACTGATAATTTGGACTATGCTCAAATTAAGAATTTGTTTATTAAAAGATATCAAGAGAGTGAAGAGGCAATCACCAAGTGGGAGTAGATAGAGGCAACACAAAACTGACAAAGGGCTCACGTCCACAATATGTAATGAACTCCTATAAATCAATAAGTAGAAGGCACAATTTAATAGAAAAATGTGTAGAAGACCTGACCATGTAATTTACAAAAGAAGCTATCCAAATGGTCTTCAACTTCCTTAAAAATCATGTAAATTCAAACTAAAATCACAGTGAGATTTTATACACACCCTCTAGAACAGCTGAGATTAGAAAGATTGGCCGCAGCAAGTGTTGGTGAGGATGGGGAGCAGGGGGCTCTCAGTGACAGCTGGGGGAGTCTACTGTGCTTGGCACTGTGTGGTAGATCTGAAAATCAGCATATCCTAGGACCAGGTATTTCACTCCTGGTGTAATAGAACTGCAGGCCCACGTGCCTCAAAAGACATACGTAAAGGGGCTTCCCTGGTGGCGCAGTGGTTGAGAGTCTGCCTGCTGGTGCGAGGGACACGGGTTCGAGCCCTGGTCTGGGAAGATCCCACATGCCGTGGAGCAACTGGGACTGTGGGCCACAACTACTGAGCCTGCGCGTCTGGAGCTTGTGCTCCGCAGCAGGAGAGGCCGCGACAGTGAGAGGCCCACGCACCGCGATGAAGAGTGGCCCCCGCTCGCCGCAACTAGAGAAAGCCCTTGCACGGAAACGAAGACCCAACACAGCCAAAAATAAATAAATAAATAGCGTTCCCTTTAAAAAAAAAAAAGACATATGTAAGGATGCAGCAGCATTTGTCATAGAAAAAAAAAAAAACTTGGGAAAAAACTAAATGAGACCTGGTTTCCAGCCTGACCTGTCCCTCTTGTCTCACAACAGGAAAAAAGTGGAACAAACTGAAAATCAATAACTTTTCTTGGATTCCTCAGAGAACTGAAGTCCAAGGCAAACCGCTACCTCCAAAACTGGGGACAGGGGACTGCCAGGAATCATAGCTCAGCGCAGAAGCTAGCACCAGAGCCAGTACTGGAGAAGGAAAATGTTAATTGGCAAGTTGCTGGAGGCTCAGTGCGCACAAACTTGAAAATTAAAAATTAAGAGAGGCCAGTCTTACCTAAGGCACCCCACACGTTTGTGAGCCCACCTCCAGGAGCCCCTCTGGCTGTTCAGGCTGAGCATTAAAGAAAAACTCTCTCCTGCTTTCCACATTTCCACAGGGGAGGGGAGGGGTAGCCCTTTGGAAATAAGCCCAGAGAATTCTGTTCTTTTTTTTAAAAATTTTTATTGGAGTATAGTTGATTTACAATGTTGCGTTAGTTTCTGCTCTACCGCCAAGTGTATCAGTTATACATATATCCACTCTTTTTTTAATTAATTAATTCATTCATTCATTTTTTTGGCCGTGCCACGTGGCATGCAGGATCTTAGTTCCCCGACCAGGGATCAAACCTGTGCCCCCTGCAGTGGAAGTGAGGAGTCTTAACCACTGGACCGCCAGGCAAGTCCCTATCCACTCTTTATTAGATTCTTTTCTCATATAAATCATCACAGAATATTGAGAAGACTTCCCTGTGCTATACAGTAGGTCCTTATTAGTTATCTATTTTATTTTATTTTATTTTATTTATTTATTTATTTATTTATTTTTGGCTGCACTGTGTCTTCGTTGCTGCGCGCGGGCTTTCTCTAGTTGCGGCAAGCGGGGGCTACTTTTCGTTGCGGTGCGTGGGCTTCTCATTGCGGTGGCTTCTCTTGTTGCGGAGCATGAGCTCTAGGCGTGCAGGCTTCAGTAGTTGAGGCTCGCGGGCTCTAGAGTGCAGGCTCAGTAGTTGTGGCTCATGGGCTTCAGTAGTTGTGGCTCGCGGGCTTCAGTAGTTGTGGCTCACGGGCTTCAGTAGTTGTGGCTCACGGGCTCTAGAGTGCAGGCTCAGTATTTGTGGCGCACGGGCTTAGTTGCTCTGCGGCATGTGGGATCTTCCCGGACCAGGGCTCGAAACTGTGTCCCCTGCATTGGCAGGCGGATTCTTAACCACTGCGCCACCAGGGAAGCCCCTAGTTATCTATTTTATATACAGTGGTGTGTATGTGTCAATCCTAGTCTCCCAATTTATCCCTCCTCCACCCCCACTTCTCCCCCAGTAACCATAAGTTTGTTTTCTACATCTGTGACTCATGTTTTGTAAATAGGTTCATTTGTACCTCTTTTTTTTAATATAAGCCATATCATAAGCCCTTCCTCAAGGAAACTTTCACCAGAGCCCAACCACCTTGGGAATTACCAGAGCCTCAGAGTCCTGGGGACTGGAAATGCCCAACTGCAGCCTCCTCTACCCTCCTGTGTCCCCTGAGTGGGGACACAGGAGTGGAATGGTAGGCTGAGAAGCACTCATGCAGGTCACAGCCCTAGGCACAGGCTCACTGAATGGTGAGGTCTAATAGACACCTCACCACCCCATCCAAGGGCTCCTGTAGAATCACAGGAGATTACAGTGGAAAGAACTGCAAACCATATTTAAGAAAAAGACTCTAGGAAACCCCAGAGATGATAGGGGAGACAAAAACAAGGACACAGAGGAAACTTTAGCCCCTAACACCTACTACTACAGCAAAGAGCAAACACAGCTTAACTTCTAGCCATACAAACAAAGCCTCTCACTAAAAGTGTATTTACTTTTACCCAGGACATCATGTCTATCTTTCAACAAAAAGTTGCAAAGTGTACTATACAGCAAAAAACGCAGCTTGAAGAGACAGAGAAGCATCAGAACCAGACTCAGATATGGTGGAAATTTTGGCATTATTGGACCAGGAATTAAAATAACTATGATTAATAAGCTAAGGGTTCTAATGGAGATAGTGGACACTTGTGAGAACAGGTGGGTAATGTAAGCAGAGAGATGGAAACTCTAAGAATCAAAAGGAAATGCTAGAAATCAAGAACAATGTAACAGAAATGAAGAATGCCTTTGATGGGTTCATTATAACATAGACGTGGCAGAGGAAAGAATCAGTGAGCCTGAAGATACATCAACAGAAAAGTCCCAAACTGAAAATCAAAGAGGAAAAAATGTTACCAAGTCCAAGCTTGCACTACTCACCACACGAAAGGCCAATCAATCAAGAGACGAGGTGTTGGGACAAGGAATAGTGGCTTTATTTGGAAAGCCAGCGGATGGGGACTTTCTTCTTTCTTGCAGGCATTCACAGGTGGGCCTGGTCAGGATGTTTCCTGTGAGCTAAACAAAGGTATTTTAGCTTAACGGTCAGGCATGGGAGGCCAGGTTCCAGGAAATGGGCCATTCTGTATACTTTAAGTTATAGGCTACATCCCTTTAGTGATTAACTTGTAGCAAAAGCAATAGAACCACAAAGGATAAAGTAAAAGAAACAGGTCTAATATGGAGTCAGATTTGTCCTTCCCTATTACAAAAAGCATGAAAGAGACAGAACAGAATATCCATGAACTGTGGGAGAATTACAAAAGGTGTAACATACACATAATGGGAATACCAGAAGGAGAAGAGAGAAAGGAACAGAGGAAATATTTGAAGTAATAATGGCTGAGAATTTCCCCAAATTAATGATAAACACCAAACCACAGATCCAGGAAACTCAGAGAACACTATGCGGGCAAATACCAAAAATATCTACACTAGGACATATTCTAACTGCAGAAAAAGCAAGGACAAAGAAAATCTTGAAGAAAGCAGAGGAAATAAAGACCTTACCTCTAGTGGGACAAGGTAAAATTCCATCTGTCTCACGAATCATGCAAACAAAATAGAAAAAACTCACCAACTTAGAATTCTGTATCCAGTGAAATTGTCCTTCAAAAGTAAAGGGAAGATAGACATTCTCAGACAAACAACATTGAGGGAGACACCCCCCGACTACAAGTACCCGGCAGACTGAGTCAGTGCTGTGCCTGGGCTACACATGGGACTTGGTCCAGGACACACTGATGGGCTTGAGCGTAGTGAAGTGATGACCACCTGTCCGCTCCTGGGCTACACGTGGGACTCGTTCCAGGATGCACTGATGGGCTTGAGCGTAGTGAAGCGATGACCACCTGTCCGCTCCTGGGCTACACGTGGGACTCGGTCCAGGACGCACTGATGGGCTTGAGTGTAGTGAAGCGATGACCACCTGTCCGCTCCTGGGCTACACGTGGGACTCGGTCCGGGACGCACTGATGGGCTTGAGCGTAGTGAAGTGATGACCACCTGTCCGCTCCTGGGCTACACGTGGGACTCGGTCCAGGACGCACTGATGGGCTTGAGCGTAGTGAAGTGATGACCACTCGTCCGCTCCTGGGCTACAGGACACCCCAGCTGGAGGGCTGCCCCATCCCCATGACGCCCCGCCCTCAGCCGACCCCCCCACAGCTGCAGTCCTTCCCCGGCCTGTGAGCTTGTGCCCTAAACCTCGGGCTCCACAGCCTCCTGGGCTCAGGGCTGTGGCCTCTGGCTGGTGACACCGTGTCTCTCGAGTGGACAGTTCGGTCGTGGCAGAGATGAGACAACCAGCCATGGTGGGCAGCACTTTGCAGAGTCCCTTGTGAATTACCTTGTCTGCAGTCCCCTGAGTCCTTCTCTGCACAAGCAGGGCGGGGTCCCGAGCACAAATTCCACCTGAAAACCTGAAAGAAAAATGGAGCTGTCCAGAGTGCTGGAATAGCTGAGCGTGGTGGAGCCCTGTTGAGCTCGGGGGACAGTGCCCTGCAGGCCTGGGGTGCACTAGCACCCCAGGAGTCACAGCGCAAGGAGGAGCCCGATCCAGACCTCACAGGAGGGCGGCGGCTCAGGGCAGCCTCCCCGCTCCTCTCCTCTCCTTACGAGCTGGAGAGCGGACGTGGAGTGATGCCTTCGGCCGGAGCTGTCTATTCAAAAGTCACTTGTTAAATTGGAAGAGCCCCTTTGCCCTGGCCAATCCTTTTCTATTTTGTACAAATTAATTTATCCAAGTCGTTAATATTTTGACTCCTGAGGGAATATTAGGAGCTGGGTATGTAAATTTGGATAATAAATATTTGATAAACAAATGTATTTATTGGGCAGCTACTATGTGCTTGGATGGTGCTAGAGCTAGAAAGCTGATAAAATATACTGCTTGTACTCCAGGAGCAGTAATTAGTTGGAGATTCATTCGCAAGTATTTATTACGTGCCCAGCACCCAGCAAGTAATAAAGAAGCGTCTCTTTACTTTTAGTTGGTGAATGGTGCAGATAAGTGTAGAGGCTGGGCCCTGAACCCAGCCTGGGCATTTGGGAGGTTGCTGGGAGTGGAGGGAAGGTGAGGCTTCCTAAAGGAAGTGAGGATTGAGTGGATGGGTGGGTGGAAGTGAGCTGGCTGAGGAAGGACGGGGTAGCAGGGACCTTCAGAGACCTGGCCCTGACAGAGCAGAATGTACATGTCAGGAGTGCATTTAGCAGTGAGCTGTGTGCATGGTGAAAACAGTACACCGTTCACCTGGAAAGGTAGGGTGGACGAGGTAAGTTCTGGGCTGCTGGGGTCCAGCAGAGGCACACAGCACTCTCCACCTGCCTTCCTGGGTTGCCCGGAACATAGACATTAACTGAGAAGATTTCAGATGCCCTGCAGGACAGAAGGTGCTTGGTTACTAATAAATGCCACATGATAAATAGATCCCAGGGTCAAACTGGTTCAGAAAATGCAAATATCCACTGTGAATCTTTAGAGAGGGTAAAGTCTTCAATTTTCCTGATGGTCTGGAGAGATTTTCACCTGAGCACCTTGAGAAACGAGTGCTCAGCGTACACGCTGGGGATGGCCATGTCAGCACCCAAGTGGCAGGGATACTGCCTGGCAGGTCTCATAGTTCTGATCCCCCCTGAAGATGCACTGCTCTCCAAGATCAACACAGCTAGAGGCAGGCTGGAGGGAGGTAGCTGCAAAGCACTAATGATGAGAAGACCCACAAATGGAGAGTGAAAGAAGGTGACCAGTTGACAACTTCAGTTTTACCCACAGCTCCTCTGTTGTGTGCTGGGTATTGAAAACCCTTCAGCTCTCAAAGTGCCAGCCCTACCTGATGGCTAGAAAGCATCTGCCCTTTCTTCTCTCATTTCTTTGCATTCTTCTGACCTCTTAAGGCAGTGCAGAGGCTGGCATGGCTATTAAAGTCAACAACTATTTTTATAGGTGGAACATTGGTTGGGAGAAAGGACTTCTTGATTGGAATAGGAAACATTGATTGGCAAGTAATTGTACATCTTTTGGTCCCTCGACACTTGAGAAATTTGTGCTTTCTAAGAATGGTGGTTTTCAGAGGAAAACTAGCTAAATTTTTTAGTGAAAGCTACATAAGAGTCATCTCTCATCCATATTGTAAATGTCGGGGTTATCAGCAAGTGTAGGTCTTTCCTGGAGGATCTGACCCACTCTTGGGCTTCAAAGGGAGGAAAAGGAACAGATTTCTCCTGATTTCATAGAGCATCTGTTCTTGGGTCACCCGTACAAAATCACCATTGTCCCAATTACTCTTCTGACATCCGTATTAATTTCAATGTCATGTGATTTGCAGTTTTCATGATGCTCATGTGTTTTTAAGATCTGTATGAAAAAAGGTTCTTACAGATCACATAGGATTGTGCTTTAGGCTTCATGTGTTCTTGCAGAGTTTGTAGACGTCGCCTTTAAGGGACGTCTAGCAGGATGGGGAGGACTTGGACTTGAACAGAAGGGAGGTAACAGTGTGAGCAAATGGAGGTGGGAGTGTGGGGTGTGTTTGGGGTGGAGTTCTTGTGTTTATTTATCGGTCCCTCTTATCATAATTGATCCCGGCCTCGGTGCCTTGAAGGAGCCAAGGTTAGGACAGTGCAGGGGTGGTGGGTGACAGCATTCAGAAAGGGAAATGTATAGAGAGCAAATTTTGTACTAACCTTTGTTGTATCTACTTCATCTCCATTAGGTAGATGTCTTCTGCGTTTCGTGTATACTCCAGAATCATTCTTCATCCATATAGAAGTCTGTCGTGTAAATTGCTTAAATTTTGAAAGTTACCCTATCTCTAAAATCAAATCTGGTGGACGTTGCAACCTCCAGCCACCACCTTTCCTCTCCCGCCTAAGTCTTTCACACACTCATCCTTAGGAAGTTCTTTATCATTTTCCTAAAATAATTAGTAAAATGTAATTAAATACTTGCTCAGCTGCTTAAAGGTGTGCATTATTGCACCAAAAAAATAGAGCTACTCAAAATTTACGATGTGAAGGGAAGTAAAATCTTGCATTATTTTCGATTAACTCTTAGTGTTGAAACCTTGTGTCTCCCATGTGTGAGGTTAAATATCTGGGAAATTCACTAGTTTTAAAAGTGCCATTTGGGAATTCCCTGGCAGTCCAGTGGTTAGGACTCGGTGCTTGCACTGCCGTGGGCCCAGGTTGGATCCCTGGCCGGGGAACTAAGATCCCACGAGCCACATGGCACGGCCAAAAAAAAAAAGAAATGTATGTCATTTAAGGGGGAAGGAAATGAAGGCCTGTGTTGATCTGAGTGTGTGATGATTCACACCTCTCTCTCTGGCTTGCAGTTTGAGGGCTGGGGAGTGATGCTTTTATTCTGGGCAGGTCTCTCTGAGAATAAGCACAGTGTGTTAACAAGGCAAGAAAGTCCCAGAATCCCGCTTTCTTCTCCCTTTCTCCAAATGGGCTAATGACTTAACATTCGTGCATTCCTCCTTCACATTTTCCCTCTCTTTGCAGATGCTGTCACAAAGTTCTTCTAACCGCCCCTTCGATAAAGTCAGACTGTTGGCGCTCGCTTTAGTGCATCCACTACTGAGATGCCAGCTCACATCTCCCTGCCCAGGGATCAGCCACCACAGCCAATCCCCTGAGCCCCGTGTGCTTGGCCTCTGTCCTCTCAGACCATCCCCAGGCACAGATCTCAGGCGAGGTGAACCTGAGCTTTGTCCAGAGTCAGACTGCTTGGTGAGGCCACCAGAGATTTCTGGAAGGTTCCTTGATTGAAGATTTCATGGTGGGTTTTGTTTGTTTTTTTAAATTAATTTATTTGTTTTTATTTTTGGCTGTGTTGGGTCTTCGTTGCTGTGCACGGGCTTTCTCTAGTTGCAGCGAGCGGGGGCCACTCTTCATTGCGGTGCGCGGGCTTCTCATCGTCGTGGCTTCTAGTGTTGCAGAGCACGGGCTCTAGGCACACGGGCTTCAGTAGTTGTGGCACACGGGCTCAGTAGTTGTGGTGTGAGGGCCCAGTAGTTGTGGCTTGTGGGCCCTAGAGCGCAGGCTCAGTAGTTGTGGCGCACGGGCTTAGTTACTCCGCAGCATGTGGGATCTTCCAGGACCAGGGCTCAAACCCATGTCTCCTGCATTGGCAGGAGGATTCTTAACCACTGCGCCACCAGGGAAGCCCCTCGTGGTGGGTTTTTCAGCATGCCCTCTAGGCTGAGGTGCTACCCTTTGGGGGCATGGACTTTCTCCTTGAATATGACCAGCACGGTGCCCAGCACATAACAGTGCTCATGAAACAGCATTTCCCTCTTTTTCCTGCAAGGGAGTTCCAGAAAAAGAACCACAAGGAAATTTCAGAAGAGAGACCATGATGTACAATTGAGGTAGATCAGGAATGTTTTGTGGTTGAGGGTGATTTGAACCAAGAGTCAAAGCATAGGCACATTCGTTCACCAGATTCTGTAGTCTCCCTGGTATAGTTCAGGTACTGCTACAGGATAAGAATATAATAGTGACAGAAACAAACACAAGAGTTTGCAGTCTGGTGAGTCAAACAAATGTTCATCAAATAATTGTGTAAATAAATATAAATTTAATTGGAAAGTGACCTAAATGTCCAGTGAATAGGGGGAAATAAAGTGTAACATGTTTTTATATTTTTTTCTTGAAATACAGTTGATTTACAATATTGTGTTAGTTTCAGGTGTACAGCAGAGTGATTTTTTTTTTGCAGATTATATTCCATTATAGGTTATTACAAGATATTGGGTATAGTTCCCTGTGCTCTACAGTAAATCCTTGTTGTTTATTTTATGCATAGTAGTTTGTAACTGTTAATCCCATACTCCTAATTTGTCCCTCCCTTCTCCTTCTCCCCTTTGGTAACCATAAGTTTGTTTCCTATGATATGACATGTTCTCTTGATTTAATATTATATAGCCATTGAAATTGTTTCAAAGAATTCTGAAGTGATTGCAGTAACACTGGTTATTTAAAAAGGGGTGTATAAAAGCATAGAGTGTAATCTCTATTTTACAAAAACAGATGCATGATTGCCTCTGCACGGGAAAGTTGGTCATAGCACATTTTTCTTGTTTCTAGAGGTAGGCTTGTAATGATATAAACTCCCTTCTTAGAACTGCTTTTGCTGCATCACATACATTTTGGATCATTGTATTTCCATTTTTATTTGTCTCCAGGTATTTTTTGATTTCTTTAATGACCCACTGGTTGTTTAGTAGCATGTTTAGACTCCACACATTTGTGTTTTTTGCAGTTCAAACACATTCTAACCACCCTACATTTCACTCCCCAGGGGAGTCCCCGTTGA
Organism: Balaenoptera acutorostrata; assembly: GCF_949987535.1. Classification (NCBI taxonomy): domain Eukaryota; kingdom Metazoa; phylum Chordata; class Mammalia; order Artiodactyla; family Balaenopteridae; genus Balaenoptera; species Balaenoptera acutorostrata. The sequence continues at coordinate 104,056,170 of NC_080073.1, forward strand.
CCCCTGCCTCTCGGGGAGGCTCTCCAAGATCAGCAAGTGGGTCTGACCCAGGCTCCTTTCAGATTGCTGCCTCTGCACTGGGACTTGGAGTGTGTGCGATTTTGCACAGGCCCTTTAAGAGGGGAGTCTCTGTTTGCTACAGCCCTTTTTGGCTCTCCTGAACATAAGCCCCACTGGTTATCAAAATCAGATGCTCTGGGGGCTCATCTTCCCCGAGCAGGAACCCCAGGCTGGGAAGCCTGATATGGAGCTTGGACCCCTTTCTCCTTGGGGACAACCTCTGCAATTCTGATTATTTTCCCATTTGTGGGTCACCAAACTGGGGCATGTGTCTGACTATATTGCATCTCTTCCTATCCATCTCACCATGGTTCTTTCTTTATGTCTTTAGTCGTGGGAAATCTTTTCTACTGGTCTTCAGCTCATTCTCATAGATGGTTGCTCTGTAAGTAGTTGTAATTTTGATGTGTCTGTGGGAGGAGGTGAGCTCAAGGTCTTCCTACTCAGCCACCTGGGCCACCCTCTCTGGTGGGTGTCTCAGAATCTGGGAGTTTATTTTCCCTCCATCAGAGGGGACAGGAATTGTTGACATACTGCTTTCTAGAGTACTTAAAGCAAATATATTTCCAGCTTGAATATTATGGCTAATGAAATTACCAGAGTGATGCATTCTTAATTTTGCTCCTTGATGCTAAGTGCACGTGACAGGTCTGCTGAGTGCTGCCCCTTTGCCATCCAGCGGCAGGCGGGGACTCACGGGGACTCGCGCGACCCCAGCTGCTCTGCCTGCCTCCCTGGGAAGGGGCTGCGTTCAGCTGTGTCCTCCCTCCAAGCTTCAGGAGCCCAAGCCTCACTCTGTTGCTGAAAAATAGGAACCACAAGCATTTCTGGTGGTTTACTGTAAGGTGCAGTGATCTTCCTACAGCTTAAGGAACAGGTTCTAAAAAACAAGTATCAGGTAGAACTATTTTGCACACATTTTCAGGCTAACCATGAAAAAAAAAATGTCCACTTGTTTAAGAAAATGCCACGATTTATGCTTTGTGATAAAAATTGTTTAATGATTATTAATTGTCAAGCACCATGACCAAATATTTCCGATATACACAATGTATGTGATGGACAAATTAGTAATGGAACAATCAATACTCTAATACAAAAATATCAAGAATAGGCAGTTTTAAAAAAGAAATTTAAAACTCTAATTAAAATATGAAAAGATTTTAAACATCACTAATAAGAAATAAATATAAAAGCATACATATTAAAGGATCAGATTGGCAGAGATGAAAAAACTCACAACACTCAGCATCAGGAAGGACCTGGAAATGTGACTTCTTACTATCAGGGGGAATATTCACAGACACATTTCTGTAAGGCTGCTTGCCAAAATATCATGACAACTTAGAAGATGCACATGCTTTTTTGACATGATGGTTACCTTCCTCCAGGATTGCTAAGTACGGCATTATTTATGTCACGTGACCATCAGTGGGGAGCTCATTGGGCCTGGTCCCTCTGAGCTGTAACTCACTGGATTCAGGGCTTACACTTAGCCCCAGGGGAAGCCCAAGCTGCTGTGCTGGTGGCCGAAAGGACATTTATTCTGGACAGAACGATCACAGATTCTAGAGCAGGGGCCCTGACATGGTGTCAGAAGGAACACTTCTCACTTCCTTCCGTCAGATCACTAACGTCTGCACAGGGCTGTCCTGGCAACGCTGCAGATGAAGCCTCGCCCACGTGGCCCCCTCTCTAGGGCTCGAACGGCTGCTTTGAAATCTTCCTGCAGATCCTCATCTAGGGCGAATCCCGTTTCTCCACCCTGTCCGGACTGGAGATCGCCGGGCCTGAGGCTGTGAGGAAACAGCAGGTTCCTCCGTTTCTCACTTCTTTACCACCTGTGTTAACGCTCTGAGTTCCGGGGACAGCAGCCTTGTCACCGCACTCCGTTTCGGAACCTGGGCCACGTGGAGACCCCGAGTGTGCCCCGCCCCCCAAGAACGGTGTTTGCTCTGCTGATGTGAACGTCTCGACAGGCAAGTGCCCTCACATGCTCAGAGTGGTGAGTGTGGGAAGCACATGATTATTGTGGTGTGGACTGTGTTCTCACGAGGCAGAATCTGGGACTGGAGACCTACTTACATACGCTTGGCACTGATTTACATACCAGCCCCTGACAAGTCACTCCAAACACTTGTCTACGAATTCAGCTACATGGTGCAGCCCACCACTGTTGTAGCCAGATCTGCTACTAAGGGCTTCACACACACGAAGTACTGAGTAGATCTGTCAAAACGTAATCGTGATAATAATAAATCAGGGCTTCCCTGGTGGTGCTGTGGTTAAGAATCCGCCTCAGGGGACACGGGTTCGAGCCCTGGTCCAGGAAGACCCCACATGCCGTGGAGCAACTAAGCCCGTGCGCCACAGCTACTGAGCCTGCGCTCTAGAGCCCGTGAGCCACAACTACTGAGCCCGAGTGCCACAACTACTGAAGCCCACGTGCCTAGAGCCCGTGCTCTGCAACGAGAAGCCACTGCAATGAGAAGCCTGCAGACCGCAATGAAGACCCAACACAGCCAAAAATAAATAAATAAATAAATAAATAACTTAAAAAATATATATAAATCAGCTCAGGCACCTCACGAATATAGCTGCCAGTAGCTGCTCCTTAGCCCTGGTTCCTTGTGCTGGAGCGATGTCTCAGTCAACATTCTCTAGGGAAACTGTGCCTTTCTAACCCACCGCAGAAAAACAAAGAAGGAAAAGAAACTACCGTTTCTTTACTGTCTTTCATCTAGTAGGCACTGTGCTAGTGCAGTTATTTCCCATTTTTTTCTATTATTTAATGTGAAATCTGCATAGTTTGTGTAGTTGGTTGGAGAAGAGAACACACAGGAAAGATCACGTGGATTGTGAAGCCTGCCTGTAGGGCTTGCACTGCGCAATCTGCACCACTGCACGGCAGCCCTTCGCTGACCTGAAACCACAGAGAGTCCTGAACCCTATATATATATTACGATTTTTTTCCTATACCTACACACCTATGATAAAGTTTAATGTATAAGTTAGGCATGGTAAGAGATTAACAGCAATAACCAATAATAAAATAGAACAATTATAACAATATACTGTAAAAAAGTTAGGTGGATGTGGTCTCTCTCTCAATATATCTTATCGTACTGTACTCACCCTTCTCCTTGTGTCTGTGTGATGAGATGAAGTGAGGTGAATGACGTAGGCATTGTGACATAGCGTTAGGCTACTACTGACCTTCTGACCACATGTCAGAAGAAGGATCGTCTGCTTCCTGTCATCCTGGATTCTCAGCCGTGATGATGTGGATGGTTGGATGTCAGGAGCAGCCGATGTCCATGGCGGGGGAACCCAGGCGGAACAGAGCGGGACAGGAGAGATTTCATCACATTACCCAGAATGGTGCCCAGTTTAAAACATGAATTTTTTATTCCTGGAATTTTTCACTTAATATTTTTGGACCGTGGTTGGCCATGGGTAACTGAAACTGCTGAAAGCGAAACCACAGCTAAGTGGGGGACTACTGTACCATTTTCCAATAAAAAGAGTCAGGTTTTCTTGGAGAAAAGGCTAATTCTGGCGCTGAGGTGGAAGATACAAGATGAGCCTGGAGCATCTTAATAATGCCAGCAACTAAGAAAGTGCTTTTTAAAAAAAAGGATGGAAATGTCAAAAAAAGCTGACCTGGAAGAGCGCCCAATGGCTCAAGCTGGAACAATGTGAGCAACAAAATAAATAATGATAGCATTGGATTATTACCCAGAGGATCCAGTCATCACCAGGATACCCCAGTAATAATTACTGTAGGCAAGATGTGGTCCTGAATGCAAACTTTCTGAGGGAAACTTAAAGGAGACACAGTGTATTTGCCTCAAATATTTCCTCCAAATATTTATTAGTAACTTTTTGCTCTTATTTTCTTTAAAAGACCTATGAGTATTCAAAGCAAAAATTATAGCATTGTATTGTGGGGTTTATAACGTGTAGATGTAAGATGTATGTCAATAGTAGCACAAAGGATACAGAGAGGTAAATGGAACTGCTCTGTGGAGAGGTTTTTATACTGTCCACGTATGAAAATAGTACACTATTAGTTCTAAGTGGATTGTAATAGGTGAAAGATGCATACTGTAACCCCTGGAACGACCACTAAAACAATGCAAAGAGGTGTTGCTTAAATGCTAGTAAAGGAATTAAATGGAATACAAAAAGTATTTGTACAAGCATGCTCATAGACCCTCGAGCCATAGTATCCAAAACCAGCAAATAACCCAAATATCCACACGTAGAAAAATGTATCAACAAACTGTGATATGTTTATACAGGAGAATACAACTCAGAATATAAAGGAGCAAACTACAGGGGCACACATTGTGGATGAATCTCATAAACACACTGCTGAGTGAGACAAGCTGGCCGTGACACATTATTGTAGGATGACAGGCAAAATGAGCCTGTGGTGAAAAAAATCACAAGAGCGTTTGCTTGCAGGGAAGAAAAAAATTGCCTGGGAAGGAACTTGAGGGAATTTTCTGGAGGTGATGAAAATATTCTGTTCTTGAAAGGGGTGACGTATACATGGGTGCATTTATTGCTCACAGTTAATGTCTGTGCCTTTCAATGTATGTACCTCTTATCTCATGAAAAACAATTGAAAAAAAAGTGAAGAGTGGGTAGTAGCTTGAGGTATTGATGAAACAGAAATGGCAGATAATTAGTAGTCACTGAAGCTGGGTGACAGGTCTCTTTTTTTTTTAATATATTTTTCTTAACAATATTTGCTTATTTATTTATTTATTTATTTTTATTTTATGGCTGTGTTGGGTCTTCGTTTCTGTGCGAGGGCTTTCTCTAGTTGCAGCAAGTGGGGGCCACTCTTCATTGCGGTGCGCGGGCCTCTCACTATTGTGGCCTCTCTTGTTGCGGAGCACAGGCTCCAGACGCGCAGGCTCAGTAGTTGTGGCTCACGGGCCTACTTGCTCTGCGGCGTGTGGGATATTCCCAGACCAGGGCTCGAACCCGTGTCCCCTGCATTGGCAGGCAGATTCTCAACCACTGCGCCACCAGGGAAGCCCCGACAGGTCTCTTATAGCATTTTGCTATTCTGTAAATGCTTAGAATTTTCTGTAACAAAATGCTTTTATGAAAAACGGAAATTGGTCTACAGTGTTAGCCGGTGAGGTGTTGGTTTCTTCGTGGAGGCGGGAGGGAGAAGCGATGGTGGGGTGTGTCGGGGAGGCCGGAGCGAAGCTGGTTTTGCTCCTGGCTACACGTGTGTTCACTCTGTAGTGACCCATCGAGGTGCCCGTGCATGATTCCTGCATATATCTCTGTATGCATGTTACACGCCAATAGAAATTTAAATGCTACATATTTACACAAAAATCCTAACTCAGTATCTCAGAATAACAGCAGGGTTTTGTCTTGTTTTGAAGCGGGACACATTCACCGATGGTCTCATCAGATGGATTTTAATATTCCAAAGTATTCACGTCCTAACCCTCAGGTGACCCCTTAGAGTCTTCCAGTTTTTGCCTCCATTTGGTAGGTGGCGTGATTTTTATTTTTTATGATGCAATACTTTTTCCAGAGAAGCTCACCAGGACCACGACTCTTAGCACAGTGCCCCGTGCACAGCGTGCACTCAGAACCTGCAGAACTGGGTTGAATCAGGAGTAAAACTAGTGGAAGGGATGCCACGGATGGTAAGTAGGCAGTGCAGGTGAGGCTGAAAGGCCACGACCCAGCAGCACACGCTTTTACTTGATAAACTATTTGGAACAAGTTCACCCAAAGATGTGAGTTTAAAGTGATGGTCTTCAGCCTTGACCAGGCCCTGTAATCACCTGGAGAGCCATAAAAAATACTGATGCCCGGGTCTCACTCTAGGGATTCTGATTTAATTGGTCTGTGGCACTCGGATTTAAGGAATTTTAAAAGCCCCCCAGGTGATGGTCCTGTGCAGCCAGGGGTGAGAACCACTGACTCAGGGCTATCGATGCATTAGCTGCAAGTGACTTCCGTGTGTGCTACGGGGTCTCCGAAAACAGCTTTGCCCTGTTAAAAGCAAAGAACTACTTCTTACTCAGCAGCAGGAGGAAATGTCTTCTTAGCAGATCTATTTTTGTGTCACTTGCTTTCAGAGTCAGAGGTGGTTTCAGACATGGTAGTTTGATTTAGTCTGCGCTGAAAATCATAAATAGCCTACAAGTACCAAAAAAAGATGAGAAGAATTTGCCAACATGTGGAGTGCATTATGTATTTTTCAAATTTCTCCTGTGATTAGTAATGAAAATGATATTGCTGGGACCTGATTTCCTCAACTCAGCCCTTGGCCATTTCCCCAAGTTATTCCAAGTCTTTCCAAGACACTTCAGCACTCTCTCAAGGGGATTATTCCCAAAGGTGAAGAGTACTAGACACTGAAATCTCTGCACAGTCTGTTCCTACTGCATAAGTGTCCTCCTCCAGAACCTCAAATGACTAGGGAGGCTGCATCAGTAGTGGGTCCTGAAGTGGCAGTGGGTGGGCTCTGAAGACAGGTGGACTTGATTCCCAGTCTCAGCCCAGCCACTCAGTAGCTGTGGGGCTTTGGACAAGTTACTGGACTTGGAACAGCTATATAAACCTCATTTTCGAGAAAAGGCATCTTTATACTGAGTGCACAAATGGCAGTGATTCTTCATCCCTCCCTGTATCCAAGCCCTTTGAAATGTGACTTTACAGCTGCTCCCACTGAGAGGTGGAATCTGTTCCTCCAAACCTTGCATCAGGGCTGGCCACTAGAATGCAGTGGGCATGCCAGCGGGCCAGCTTGGGACCTCGGCTTAAAAGGTCTTAGACACTTCTGCTTTTTCTTTCAGAACCCTGCCGTCTCCATGACAACAAGCCCATGTTAGCCTGCTGGAGGATGAGATACTTCAGGGAGTAGAACCAAGGTGCCCAGTCGACAGCCAGCTCCTCCCCAGAAGCAGAGCCCCCTAATCAACCTGCAGCTGACCACACATGCATGAAGGAGCCCAGATGAGACCAGAAGAATTGTCTAGCTGAGCCCGGCCTGAGCTAGGTGAGTATTGGGGTGCTTTGTTATGCAGCAGTAGCTAACCAATACATATGCCCACTGCAGACAGGATGCCAGGATTCAGTGATATGTTCATCACAAGTGACTTGGCAAACAGTAGGCACCCAATAGGTGCTGGTTTCCTTTTCCCCTTGTTTAAAGTTGGATCTCTTGAGTTATACAGAAATTCTTGTCGTCATGTATGCCTGTGATTGGTGCTTAAATGCACTCAGTGCCCCACCCGACAGGAGGAAAGAGGCAACCAGAGTCTGACCACTAGGGCCCAAGGCCAGATTGCAAATAAGAAGTTTGTCTTTAATCTGTTCCCTCCAAATCTAAACTCTGGGGGTCAATGTTGTGGACAGATTTGAAGACATTGGGCTCCACCCTCTGGGGGCCCCATCTTCCTTCCTTTGCTGTCTTATCTCTGGAAAGGGGGAATGGACCCACACCGAGAAGCAGCTGGGACACAGTGGTTGAGCTTTGGAAGCTTCCTGCTTGCACCCCTCTGCTTCCTCCTTGGACTTGACACCGTATCTCCCCACCTTGGGTCTGAGGAGAGATGTTGGTAGGGCAGAAAGGACTCCTCAGCCCCAAACTGACTTGAAGTTGCAGCTTTCATCTTTGAAATAAATAGGATTTTGGCCTTCTATTTCATAACACAGGACACCCCGCAGATCATATCCTCGTCATGCTCCCCTGGAAGAACACCCCTGAGTTCTCAACACCCAAAATGCACAGCAGCTACTTATCTCGCCATACATTTTCCAGCTGAAGTTCATACGTATAGAATTTACACTGAGCCTTCAAAACTTAATACAATATTTTAACCTAAACGGCATGCTAGAAAAGCTTCATGTTGCTCTCACACATAATTGGTAGACGGTCAGAATCACGCTAGTCACTTTGCAAAGCTTTGGAGTACCAACCAAGGATATGTACATATTTGATGTTGCTGGTCTAAGAGAGGCCACTGCTGTTGAATTGTGTGGTGACCAAGAAGCAATGCTTTAAGCATTTTACATTCTAATACAATATTTGTACGTTATATCTAGGTGCCGTATTGTGATTTAGGAAATTGGTAGTTTTTCGATTCACTTGCTAGTCCTTATCATTTTTCTTATTTAAAATAATGGAAAATAGGTTTTCCTTGGAGTATTCACAGAGATAATCTGACATCTAAGGCACAGGATACTGACATTAATGGCAGAGGACTTTCCAGTCTGTCTTAGTTTTAGATTTGTAAATACCTTCCAAATTACTTAACTTCTATTCTTCCAAATCTTATAGTAAAACTGATGCTCCATGAGGTTGTACTACAAATATTCTGCTGTTTTGCGTCCTCTCTGCATAGAACTGGGGCTGTGCATACTCCAGTTTGAGAAGCATGTAGTAGTACAGCACTTGGAGTTGATCAGAAAACTTAGATGGAAAAATGCATTATCACTATAACCTCCAATAGCAAGAAATTATTAAAATCGGTTCCAAAAGGATATTTTTAAAAGCATCTTAAAAGTGGTTCTGAAAGAGTCTTAAGGAGTCCTATTAAAGGTATTATGTATTACCTTTAGACACAAACTTCCTTAACAATTTGGGAAGGAGCAACCTGGGGCCTAGAGGAAGGATTCTGGCAAGAGAACTAATTTCAGGTAGGGTACCTTTCAGGTACCCATCAGCGAGCTTCTGGGTGGGCTCCCCAGAAGCCTAGGCCCGCCCCCAGCACGAGCCCCGCCCCTACCCGGGACCGCCTCAACACGTGCGGCCTGCCTGCACTGCGCATGCCCGCGGGGAAGGGGCGGGGCGAGTCGAACCCCGGCAGGGCCTGCGTGGAGAGGACCATGGCCATGCTGTGTCGGCTGCGAGAGGTGCCCCGGCACTTGCTGGTCTGCGAAAAGTCCAACTTCGGCCACGACAAGTCGCGCCACCGGCACCTCGTGGAGACGCACTATCACAACTACAGGGTGAGTCCACACCCCGGGCCCGCGGACCGCGCACCATTCCGCGGGCGGTGGAGGCTTGGGGAGAGCCGCGCTCTGCTCCAGGGGGCCCGCCCTCGGCTCGCGGAGGGGCGGGGGGGGGCCTCGCCAGGCATGCTGGGAATTGTAGTCTCTAGCCTCTCCAGGCCTGTGGTTTGCCCCGCCTCAGGACTACAAGTCCCAGGATGCACCGGCGCGGGGCGGTGTTCCGCCGTCGGAGGGAGGTGTAGGGTGGCGTGCGCCTGACAGAGTTCGCCGAGCAGCTGGCCACTTACTCCGGCCCAGCCCCGCCGCGGGTGGGTTGCGTCCCGGGAGGGGCGGGGCCGGGACGAGGAACTGGCGGGTGTGCCGCGCTGCCCGGGACGGACCCGCCCCTTCCCCACCCCGGCTTCCTTCCCCCGCCGCGCGCCCGCGGGTCTTTGCAGAGCCTCGTGCCGAGTCTGTCCGGGAAGCAGCTTGCCCTTCTGAACCGCTTATGGGCGCTAGTTTGATACCTGAGAAACCTCCCCCTTTGCCTGCTGCCTTCTGCGTTGTACAGCCAGAGTGCCCCATTTCGGCAGCTTTTGCAGAAATTCGCCGAGGCTTCCCTGTTCGCATGCACAACTTCAGAGCGATTTTCGCTGTTGCTTCGTGAAAATGTCACCCTCACGGGTGCCTTTTTCGCGAATGTGGTGGTTGAAGCATCGGTGAGGTTAATTATCAGTTTATCCAGGATCTGCTGAGAGTAGAAGAGAACATCCCTAATTCCCAGGTAGTGTCTGCTGAGCGGGCTTCACCAACCCATTTAAGTGGAGAGGGCTTCAGAATAAACCTTAAAATGAAAATGCTTTAAGCTTTTTACACTTTAAATCGACCAGCCTAATCTCAACTCAGGCCTGACTGGCTAGTTTCTCAGACACAACTGGTGACCCTGGTCCTTCAGGGACAAACTGGTGTCCCAGCTTTAGGAGAGTGGTTTTTCAAGGTGCGGAGCACCTGGCCGACGTTTGAAACCTGTCAGGTTGATTCTCTCTGCTTTGGATGGAAAGCTCATCACAGACAGCAGTTGGGGATGTGTACCTTATCTCTCCCGTCCCATCTGTAGAGTTTTTCTATCTGGAAAGTGTAAACATCCAGCAGACTTCTGCTTCCATGTAACCTCTTAATAATTGATGTCCCTAAATTCCTTATGCCCTAAGGGACAGTTCCTTTGATTCCAGCCTGGTACTAGGATACACAGATCTAGGGATATTCAATTGTACTATATTTCCCTAAAAATTAATGTAGTTATAGGAGCGGGCCATAAAATATATTGCTCATTTCCAAAAGATAAAACACAAGCAAGGGCTTCCCTGGTGGTACAGTGGTTAAGAATCCACCTGCCAATGCAGGGGACACGGGTTCAAGCCCTGGTCCGGCAAGGTCCCACATGCCACAAAGCAACTAAGCCCGTGAGCCGCAACTGCTGAGCCTGCACTCTGGAGCCTGTGAGCCACGACTACTGAGCCCGCGTGCCTAGAGCCCGTGCTCCGCAACAAGAGAAGCCACTGCAATGAGAAGCCACTGCAATGAGAAGCGACGCACGGCAACAAAGAGTAGCCCCTGCTCACCGCAACTAGAGAAAGCCCGCACGCAGCAAGGAAGACCCAACGCAGCCAAAAATAAATAAATAAATAAATAAAATAAACTAAAAAAATTATTTTAAGAAAAACCCGCAAGCAAGAGCTTCCCATGAAAATGGTTTTGCTCATTCAACTTTCCTGTACTGTAAGCTTGAATACAGAAATGGAAAACTTGAATTGTCAAATTTCTCTTTTCCTGAGATTAATAAGTTCTTTTTGTTTTGTTTTTTTCTATTTTTATTTTTATTTTAAAAAATTTTATTGGAGCATAGTTGCTTTACAATATCGTGTTAGTTTCTACTGTACAGCAAAGTGAATCAGCTATACGTTTACATATATCCCCTCTTTTTTGCATTTCCTTCCCATTTAGGTCACCACAGAGCATTGAGTAGAGTTCCCTGTGCTATACAGTAGGTTCTCTTTAGTCATCTATTTTATACATAGTATCAATAGTGTATATATGTTGCTCCCCATCGCCGAATCTGAGATTGGTGAATGAATTTCGGAGTTTTTTTGAAAGCTGTGGAGGAATGGTTAGTAGCCTTCATGATGTTGTATTGTCCCTAAAAACCTGGGTGTTGATCTACATGAAAATAAGACTTGTTTATATTACACATTCCAATAGGTTTCATTTCTGATTCCTGAATGTGGGATACTATCAAAAGAACTGAAAGACCTGGTCATGGACTCTGGACCCTATTACTTTGTGAAGGATTTACCTCTTCATGAGTTAATCGCACACGAATTCATCAATACTTTTGTCAAGAAAGGTAAGAAAAGCCGTGTAGTGTGTATGAACGCGGTGAGATGAGGAAGTCCAGGGAGATCACATAGCAATACCCGGGTCCTTCTCTTGTTCTGAATAGGACTGCTGGAGGTCGTCTGTGTGGTCAGGTGTGTGCATCCCTCCCTCCGTCGTCCCTCAGTAGCTCAGCCGACTCTGTGTGCCCTCATTAGGCGGTGGTTTCTGATTGCCCTGGTCCACAGGTGTTGTGTGGGGTGTGGCATATGAGGGTTAATGGAGAGGAAAGTCTTTCGACCGCTGTGTTCAGATGCGCTGCCATTGGGCGTGTGGCTGCAGAGACAGACCGCTGTTCTCCCCGCAGTCCCCGTGGCAGCTCTCTGGAGAGGGCGGTCTCCTGATGCAAGCACAGCTGCTGCGCCCACAGTCAGGTGCCGGTTGGGGTGCAGCGTCTTCTCCTTAGACTTGGTGGCTCTCAGCCTCGCCTGCGCGCCTCACTCCCATCTGTGTCTGCTGGGTGGGTTGGCTCGTTCCAGTTATTTCCTAGGAGCCACTTGTTTGAAACTATTTCAGCGTGTCTTTAGGGATCCACCCTCACTATATACATCACTGCACAAGGGCCACTGACATCTTGTCTTTGGTCTCATGGACGTGATTCCTTTCTTCAGTGCTGAAGCTTGATGCTGGGGGATTCCCTGGCAGTCCGATGGTTAGGATTCCTCGCTTTCACTGCTGAGGACCCAGGTTTGATCCCTGCTCGGGCAGCTAGGATCCCACAAGCTGTGTGGTGTGGTCAAAAAAAAAAAAAAAAAAAGTCTGAGGCTATTTTGTTAACAGTGTGGACACTGGCCATGGACTTTTACATAACTGACCCGACTTATCCCTGGCAACAACACTGTGAAATAGGCCTGCAACCCCCATTTTACAGGTGAGCAAATTGAGGCTCAGAGAGATTGAGTTGCTTTCTTGACTTCACACAAGTTTGTGCCACATTTTGAGCCTTCACCTGGAACTCTGCCTCTCAGGTGTGTATGCTCACCTGCTCTTCCACTTTGTGCCCCTCTGCCAGCGTCCCCAGAGGTATGCGCTCCATCCTGAGTCCATTTTCTGCTCGTTGGTAGCCAGCTTGCACAGACAGGCCCTAGGCAGGGGCGTGAACTAGCTGTGCTTGGCTTTGCGTGTCCTCCAGCTTGGCTGAGTGAGCTGAGTGAGCTGGAGCAGTGACCCGGAAGATTGTTATCCTGTGAAAATAATCCACTAACTCTTTGCAGGTGTGATTTTTTTTTCTTGTCTTAATTTCTCCTCTGGGTTTTCTCTTACAGGTGCGTGCTACGCACTAACGTACAACACAAATATTGACGAGGATAACACTGTGGCCCTGCTACCAAACGGTAACCACACTCATTTTTTCTTCTTTTTTAATTTTGGAGGAAACACAAACAGTAAAAAAGAAAGAGTCAAGTCATTTGGATGTGTGTAAAGTGAAAGTCCCCCCTTTCATCCCCGTCCCTCCAAACTCACTACCGTTCTCAGCAGGCATTCTTTTTTTTTTTTAAAGAATCAATTTTATTTAGTTATTTATTTTTGGCTGCCGTTGGGTCTTCGTTGCTGCGCGCGGGCTTTCTCTAGTTGCGGCGAGTGGGGGCTACTCTTCATTACGGTGTGTGGGCTTCTCATCGCGGTGGCTTCTCTTGTTGCGGAGCATGGGCTCTAGGCGCATGGGCTTCAGTAGTTGTGGCTCGCGGGCTCTAGAGCGCAGGCTCAGTAGTTGTAGCGCACGGGCTGAGTTGCTCCGCGGCATGTGGGATCTTCCTGGACCAGGGCTCAAACCCGTGTCCCCTGCATTGGCAGGCGGATTCTTAACCACTACGCCGCCAGGGAAGTCCCTCAGCAGGCACTCTTGTTAGCAGGTAGGTGTTCATTCTTCTAGGCATTTTCTATGAGTTTATAAACACACATACAGGTTCTTTTTTTTAAAAAAACATATATTATGTCATACTCCATTGTTTCTCAGTTTGCTTTTTTCCCAGGCTGTATATCTTAGACATCTTTCCCTATTAGTACATACAGGTTTTTGGGGTTTTTTGTTGGTTTTTTATTTTATTTATTTTTGGCTGTGTTGGGTCTTCATTGTTGTGTGCGGGCTTTCTCTAGTTGTGGCGAGCGGGGGCTACTCTTCGTTGCAGTGCGCGGGCTTCTCATGGCGGTGACTTCTCTTGCTGCAGAGCACAGGCTCTAGGTGCGCAGGCTTCAGTAGTTGTGGCTCGCGGGCTCTAGAGCGCAGGATCAGTAGTTGTGGCGCACAGGCTTAGTTGCTCCACGGCATGTGAGATCTTCTTGGACCAGGGCTCAAACCTGTGTCTCCTGCTTTGGCAGGTGGATTCTTAACCACTGCACCACCAGGGAAGCCTAGTACATACAGTTTTAATTTACTATTTTTAATGTCTTGAAAATATTCCAAAGAAGAAATGTACCATAATTTGTTTACTCTTCTTTTAATAAAAATTTAGATAGTTTCTAGTTTCATTATAATAAATGATGTCTTTGTACGTATAATTATAAATAATACCCTTGTATTATAAATAAGATACATGTATGAATAAACAATATCCTTGTATTATAAATAAGATCCTTGTGTGCACTGGTATTTAACTGCTCAATTTGTCTTGCTTTCTCTTAGAGAACACATTGTATTTTTAACATCTCTTTTATGGGAATTATTTGACTTACAGGGAAACTAATTTTATCACTGGATAAAGACACTTATGAAGAAACTGGACTTCAAGGTCGTCCATCTCAGTATTGTGGCAGGAAAACCATGAAGTTTAGTAAGTATTATGTATGCTCACTCCATCAGTTTCTAACAAGGGAGTAGTCTTCCTGTAGCAACTTGAAATTAAATGTTTGAATTGCCTCTATTCTCTTTGTTCAGAAAAAGTGTGGCTTTTTCTGTCTTTAAAACTCCTTACACCGGGGGCTCTCGGGTGGGCATCAGATAGGATGAGATAGATACTGCTGTGCATCTGTTTGTCTTCAGCTGTCGGCTGCATCTTGAAAAGATCACAGACTTGGACATGGTCCATTAGATACATATGTTTTGGGTCACAAATTCAAAGTGGTGAACCCGCTTGTTCTTTTTTTTTTAAATTGAAGTAGAGTTGATTTACAATGTGTTAATTACTGCTGTACAGCAAAGTGACTTAGTTATACATATATATACATTCTTTTTCATATTCTTTTCTATTATGGTTTATCACAGGATATTGAATATAGTTCTTTGTGCTATACAGTAGGACCTTGTTGTTTATCCAGTCTGTATATACCAGTTTGCATCTGTTCCAACTTGTTCTTAATAAAGAATTTCCTTTAATTTTCCCAAGTTTTGTGATGACTAGTAGAAATTCACCCATGAGTGAAGAGGTGTAGTTCTGCTGATGGTCTGGCTTGAACATCAGTAGTTATGGCTGCCACCTCCACAGCTAGGTTAGAGTTGATCTCTGCCCTTGGTCTTTGACTAGGAAAAATATGAATTTAAAACACCTGTTGTGGGACTTCCCTGGTGGTGCAGTGGTTAAGAGTCCGCCTGCCAATGCAGGTGACACAGGTTCGAGCCCTGGTCTGGGAAGATCCCACATGCCGCGGAGCAACTAAGCCCGTGCGCCACGACTACTGAGCCTGTGCTCTAGAGCCCGTGAGCCACAACTACTGAGCCCGCGCGCCTAGAGCCCGTGCTCCGCGACAAGAGAAGCCACCGCAATGTGAAGCCCGTGCACCACAACGAAGAGTAGCCCCCACTCACTGCAACTAGAGAAAGCCCATGCGCAGCAACGAAGACCCAACACAGGCAGAAATAAATAAAAATAAAAATAAATAAATTTTAAAAATAAATAAAAAATAAAACGCCTGTTGTAATTATCTCTCAATGCCAGAAATGCCCATCAGAGGCAGAGTTTTGGTTTGGTAACCCAAAGGGAGGGCAAGAAATACAAAATAACTTTTTTTGTCCATAAAATTTCTTAAACTCCTGATGTTTTTAATCTAGCATGTTTTACACGGTGCAAGTTGTGTGTATATGAATGAACTGTTTATTCCTCTCCATTTTTTTAAGTTGTTTCCATTGATTTAATGGATTTATCCTCTAAACTGGACTCTAAGAAGTATGAAAGAATATCTTGGGCTTTCAAAGAAAAGAAACCATTGAAATTTGATTTTCTTTTGGCGTGGCATCAAACAGGTATGAAAAATATAATGTGTAACGATGGAGTGGTTTTGAAATCTAATGGTTAATTAAAGGGGAGTAGTGGGGATGGAATGGTGATTCATCCCAGTGGTCAGGGATGTTGTGTACGTAGATGGATACAGGTGTCCCCCACTTTTCGAAAGTTCACGTTATGCTCCTTTACTTTTACAAAAGCAGAAAGTGAAAATAGTGTTGAGCGTGTGCTTTGCAGTGAGCTGCTATAGAGGCAGTGTGCACCCCAGCAGCGAGAGTGGCACCCCAGCTCCCTCCCCCAGAATTGCACTCAGCGTCTTAGCCTCTAGCCGGCAGAGCTTTGAACTGTGTCTTTGGGTGTTTATTTCATGCATGTTAGCAAGATGTGTCTTAAGGTAATTACTTCTTCGCTTTATGCCATTTCCACTTAATGCAAGGTTTTGTAGGAACACTGTACTTTGGGATCGGGGGAAACCTGTAAACATTGTTAAGGAAACTGCTTTGGCCCCTCTGGCATCCCTGAGAGCCATGGTCCGGGATCATCTAGGCATGCAGCTGTCCATCTCCATCTCCTTGGGTTGTGTGTCAATCAAGAGCTCCTGAGGGTGGTCTCAGGGCAACTAACCTTTGTCCATTTCTCCCTTTCCCTCCTCCAGCTTCCCTCCAACAGCCTTGGCTGGAATGTTTTAAAATAACACCAGTTATACTGATAGACACAAACTGCTTATTCGTTGTTGCTGGGTAGTAATCAGGCATATCATTAAATGTCAGATTAAATTTGTTGTATCTTTTAATTGATTAGAACAATACATTTAGTTCAGAGTTTCATGTTCACCAAACATTTTAATCGGCTTACAACTGCCATGTATCTTGCTCCTTTTAGAAGTGTATCTTTGGCCCAAAACAAGATTATAATGAATCAAATCACAATTACAATGGTGTAGTTCTCTCTTGGAGAGGAGGGAAGCCCATAGGTCCATTTTGGAAATAGGTCCATCTGTCTACTCCTCCTGGGAAGTTCGTGGTCACTGGGTGCTACGGGGTTGCCTGTGTGAGGCCTAAGCCTGTAATACTTGGGTGCTTCTTCTGTGTGTGGTGCAGACACAGAGGGCAGAGAGGCTGACATCTCAGTCGTATGAAGTCTTTACTGAGGGCCTCCTATGCAGTGGGTTCTGGAGACCACTGTGTTCCTAAGACTCCGAAGTATTTTAAGGGCTTGTCAAGACCTGTGAAACGCCTGAGATTTTACCCTCTTAGCAAGCTAAGAAGTTAGCCAGCACGTTCTCGTGGGCTCTGGCAGGAGACACGAGACCCCTGGTCAGAGACAGAGAACCTAATGATTCCCAGCAGTAGCAGTGGCCAGAGCATCGGCCTTTGCACCAGTTCACCAAGGCCTGGTTCCTGCAGGGTGATGCATGGTGGGCAGGTGATGCTGGTGCAAGCAGGGGGTTGCAGTACAGGAGGGGAACCTGGAGCCTAAGGAATTCACATCCTTTATGTTGGGCAGTGAGCCTGCTGACCTTTGCCTTGGAGGGAGGGAGGAGGTGGAGGGAGACATTATTTCTAATACACTGGGCAGTAAGCAATCCTGCCCTCTGCTCCAAGAGGGCCACTATTTCGGTCTTCCAGGGCTATTGGAAAATCCTTCAGGATACACTGGATCTTACTGGGTTTTAAAGACAAGCTGGACTGAGATTCTGTCTTCAGCTCCTCTTCTGTTTCCTTCTTCGAGAGTGTGCAAATGTGCTCCTTTCTCTGTAGAGTTCACTAATTTTATTTAAACATAAGTAATGCTTTGGGTTTTATTAAGTCAAAAGTTTCTTAGTAGAGCAGATGTTGAGACTAGTATGGCTTGAATCTGAAAGCCTTATGATTTTCCAGAAAAAGTGTGACAGAAGATGAATGTTGACAGAACTTTGGCACAAGGAGGCGAAGGCAACTTAAATGATTTTAATTTGAATAAAGCTTTGTACAACCTCCTCTGGCCTTACTTCATCCTGCCTGCTTCCTGAAATCCTCAAGTGGGAATGGGGTGGATTCAGGGATGCACTGCACTTGTTTACACTATTCAAGTGGCCTTATTTGGTGTGTTTGAAGGTGCAGAAGGATCAGCGATGATGTCATACTTTTCCAGTTACCGGATTCAGGAGCATCAGCCAAAAATAGTGCTGAGCACGATGACAGACGTGCAGTGCCCAGTGCTGCAGAGCGGCGAGCTCAGGGGCCAGCCGGAGGCGGCCTGCAGCGCCCAGGAGCTCTTCGAGTGGCTGGGTGCCGTCTTCAGCAACGCCGCGCTGTGCGTATGAGGGCTCCCGGGTCCCGGAGGGCTCGGGCTGGCTTCTCGTTTTCAACAGGGGTTCAGTACTTTGAAAGTGATCGTGTAGTGGATATAAATGCGTTTTCTTTCTCTTTTTTGGTTACAGAAATAATGAGCCTGATAATTTCATATCAACCTACTGCTGTCCTCAGCCAAGCACAGTGGTGGCGAAAGCTTACTTGTGTACAATCACTGGTTTCATCCTTCCAGAGAAGATACGTCTCCTGTTGGAACAGCTGTGGTGAGAAAAAAGAACAGCCTTTTTTGCCATTTATGTTTTGCTTGTCTCCGCCTCTGTAGCGTTTCAGGGGCAGCGCTAATGACCCAGATTCCGGGGTCCTCTCACAACGTGTCCCCCTTTTCCCTTGCTTGGGCTCACGTGCGGTAACGTTATCATCTTACGTGATGTAATTATCCCTGGTGGTATTGCCACGTCCTTGTCCTTTTGGAAAGAAGAGAGCAGAGCTTTACGTGCTTCTTGAGAACAAACTGCTCATTTTTCTTGTTCTGCTTCCCCAGACCATTTCGGTGCAGTTGAAGTTACAGTATCACTTAAGAAAACGGCAGTACGCTATGGAACACATTATGATCTGTTTTAAATACTGGATTTCTGCAAAATGCTTCACTTTGAAATGGGTGGGAAGAGGAGCTGACCACCTCTGAATCCAAATCATATCCAAGATCTGCCCTGGCTCTAATATCCATGAATCACTGGGCACCGGTAACATGCCACGGGTTCTATAAAGTAGCATTGGATTTTCATTCTGGGAGGTGTTATGTAAATACAATGTGAGGAAGCTCAAATCCCGTATTGAAAAGAATATAAAGTGAGCATCATGCCTTCTGAGTCTTCACTTGAAAAATGTCTAAGATTTAAGTGTTGAGGGTTTTCCTTTTTAAATCCAACATCCTCTTTCACATTTATTAGCTTCGTACTTTTATTTTCCTCAGTAAGAAGGTTGAAGTTTAAAAAATTTGATGGATTTTAAAACAGAAATTCGATAAATTATTCTGCAGTGTTTCAGTTTACAGAGCCTCCGAAAGCAGCACTGTTCCAGGGAGGGAAACGATTCTTACCCACTTCTTGGGGATTTTTTTGTTCTTTAAATCTTATATGCTCTTCCACAATAAGGGTAGGAACGGCTGAAGTTTGTTCTGTGCGCTGCATGTTGGTGAACCTTTACTGAATTCACAGTATAGCACCAGGAGTTTAATTTCTGTCTCCTAATTTTTATAAATGAAAGCTAAGGTCAAAGCTTCATGGGAGCATCAGAAATACCACTTATCCTGAATAAGTAAAAAAAATAAATGGGACCGTTCCTAACTCTTCCTGTTTGTTAAGAAGTGTCTGTCTTTTTCAGTCGCTACTTTGATGAACCAAAGTTGGCCCCGTGGGTGACGTTGTCCGTTCAAGGCTTTGCAGACAGCCCTGTTTCCTGGAGAGAAAATGAACACGGTTTCCGAAAAGGAGGAGAACACCTGTACAACTTTGTGGTTTTTAGCAATCGGGACTATTGGCTTCAGTTGGCTGTTGGGGCAAATGATGACTGTCCACCGTAACGAGCACAGAGTTTAAAGTCACGTTTGTTTATGTTTATGCTCGTTTTCCGTATTTCTCCGCAGTATAAGGACTGTGTGTTCACTCAGACTTGGGTGATGATGACATTTCTCAGATCAGCATCCGTTAGCATCTGCTCTGGACTCGGGCCCGTCCTGTGACAGGCTTGCCGTCCGGTGGAAGCTCATAGTTGATTTCTCCCTGTCACTGTGAGCCCAGGGTGTGGGCTGCTGCGTGGTAACCTGGGCCACGATGGCCAGGGACCGGGGGTTGTGGGACCACTGGGTAAGATGTGTGCTGTGATTGTGAGTTTTTCACATCATAATAACAAGAAATCCTTAACATCATACTTACCAGAGCCAGTTCCTGCATTAGTGCTGTTCATCTATTACCTCATTTAACTCTCACATCAGTCCTGTGAGGGAACAGAGTGTACATAAGCTACTGAAGTCACCTGCTTGTGGATTCACGACTTGATCTCAGATCAGCTGGTTCCTGGGTGTGTGCTCACTCTCCTGCTTCTGGGTCAGGAGGGATATTTGGAGACTGTACATTCATAAAGAACAAGTTGAATTTTGCAGTAACCTATAAGCGAAAAGAATCTGAAAAACATGTGTGTGTGTGTATATATATATGTAAAACTGAATCACTCTGCTGTACACCTGAAACTGACATGACATCATAAATCAACTATACTTCAATTAAAAAAAAAAAGTGACTTCCCTGGCAGTATAGTGGTTAGGACTCGTGCTTCCACCGCAGCGGGGCGTGGGTTCTATCCCTAGTCGGGGAACTAAGATCCCACATGCCACACAGCATGGCCAAAAAATAAAAGTAAAAAAAAAAGTTGAAAGAATTTTTTTTCCCCCAGCAATATGGCTGATAAGGACCAACTGAAAACTACTTAAATTTCTGGAATACCTATCAAGAACCATTTTTTTTAATGTTTCAATGAGCTGCAGAATAAGAATTCTCAAAAGCTAAATAATTTATTTGGCCACATGGAATTAAATTAGAAATAAGTAACAGAAAGATCCTTGAAAATCCCCAAGTATTTGGAAACAAAATAACTCACAAGTCAAAGAACAAATCTAAAGAGAAATTAGAAAGTAATTTGAAATGAATTTTTTTAAAAAACTAGAGTTTGTGGGTTCTTGCTAAAGCAGTACTTAGAGGGAAACTTGTAGCTTTAAATGCCTGTATTAGAAAGGAAAACAGGTCTCAAATCAGTGACCTCAGTTTCCACTTTAAGAAACAGTAAAAGAAGAGCAAATTAAATCCAAAGTCAGCAGAAGAAAAGGAATAATAAAGATCAAAGTGGTAACCAGTGAAATAAAATAGAGAAAAATTAATCCAAAAGCTTGTTCTTTGGGAAAATCAATAAAATTGATAAATCTCCAGCCAGACTGGTGAGGGAAAAAAGAGACCAATTACCAATATAAGGAATGGGAGAGGTAACATCACTGAAGATCCCACAGATGTTAAAATAATAGGAACACCTTTATACCAATAAATTCAAGAACAGGTGAAATTGACAAATTCCTTGAAAGACACAAATTGCCAGAGCTCACTCAAGAAGAAACAGGTAAAACCTTTCTATAACCCCAATGGGATGGCTTCAGTGGTGAGTTTTACCAAACATTTGAAGAAATAATAGCAATTCTTCACAAATACTGCCCCTCATTCTATGGGGTCAGCATTACCCTGGTAGCAAAATTACGGAGGTATCCTGGCTGGGCAAACACATTGCAAGGAAAGAAAACACTACAAAACAAACATTGCTCATGAACGTAGGTGCAAAAACTAAGCAAAAGTTTTAGTAAATTGAAACCTATGATATAATAAAAAGGTAATATGGCCATGGGATTTATCCTGGGAATGCAGGGTTGATTTAACATTCACATAATTATTTCAATCAATACTAGGAAAGTATTTGACAAAATCCACGATCTAGTCCTGTTAAGAACTCTGGCAAACTGGGAATAAAGGGGACTTCCCCAATCTGATTAAAAGACATCTGCAAAAGCCCTACAGCTAACATCAGACTTAATTCTGAAGGGCTGAATCCTTTTCCCCTAACATCAGGAAGAAATCGGGGATGTCTCTGATCATTGTACTGGAGATTCTAGACTGCAGTCAGGCAAGAAACAGAACATCCAGACTGGAAAGAAAAAAATAAAATGGTCCTTTTTTCACAGATGACATGATCATCTATGTAGAAAATTCAGTGGAATCTGTAAACAAGATATTAGAACTAATAAGTGAGTTTATCAAGGTTGCAGGATACAAAGCAATGTACAAAAATCAATTATATTTCTATATATGAACAATTAGTGAAATTAAAAATCATTTACAATAGCATAAAAATACTAGGTAGTTAGGAATAAATGACAAAAAATGTGAAAGACACTGAAAACAAATATTGCTATGATCGATTAAGACCTAAATAACTTGGGGTATATACTTTGTTCATGGGTCAGAAGACTCAGTGTTGTTAAGATGTCATTCCAGGACTTCCCTGGTGGCGCAGGGGTTAAGAATCTGCCTGCCAATGCAGGGGACACAGGTTCGAGCCCTGGTCCAGGAAGATCCCACATGCCACACAGCAACTAAGCCCATTGCACCACAACTACTGAGCCTGAGCTCTAGAGCCCGCGAGCCACAACTAATGAGCCTGTGCTCTAGAGCTCGCGAGCCACAACTAATGAGCCTGTGCTCTAGAGCTCACGAGCCACAACTAATGAGCCCGTGTGCCACAACTACTGAAGCCCATGCACCTAGAGCCCGTGCTCTGCAACAAGAGAAGCCACTGCGGTGAGAAGCCTGCACACCACAAAGAAGAGTAGCCCTCGCTCGCCACAACTAGAGAAAGCCTACACGCAGCAACAAAGACCCAACACAGCCAAAAATAAAAGGACGATAAAATAAAATTAAAAAAAAAATGTCATTCCAAAATACAGATTCAATGTAGATTCAATATAGTCCCAGCAGGCTACTTTCTGTGTGTGTACATAAATTGACAAGCTGATTCTAAAATTTTTGTAGAACTGCAAAGGACCTAGAGTAGCCTCCAGGGCTGTCTTGGAACTTGACAACACAGCACCAAAAGCCTCCAGCTGCCCCATTCTTTCTCCCTCAACATGATGTAAACCCAGCCCAAGTAGGAAGTCAGGAGGTGTTTTTCAGTGTGTCCCCCTTGTGATCTGTAAGGGTGCCTGCCAACTGCGAGGAAGTTTCGTAATAAGGGACTTAATTGAGGAGGTGCCAATTGACGTTGGAAATAAGATTTATTGCTGTTAATCCTTTGGAGTAATCCGGGGTTGACTAGTTTTTTTTCAAACTATATCTGCCGGTTAATACCATGTTCAACAATTTTCTATATAAAATTAAAAAATAAAAATCTGGTATACAAAGGGGTTGTAGAAGACTGAGTTGAGGAATTTATGTGAATAGGAAAACAGACTTGTAGATCTTTAGGGAACAAGTGTCAAGAGGTTTCTGGAAAAAAAGAAAGACCTACAAATTACCAAGGCAGTTTTCTTAAGTTTGAATCAGGGGAAACGGTAACACAGCAACCGACCAAAAAAGCTATGCCAGAACCCTCCCTTTTAAGGAGCTAAGATCGTGCTCAAATTCTTTTTGTGTAATTTACCAGGACTTGGGGACCAGAAAGACCACTGCAAGCATATTCTTCAGAATCCAGATTAGGGGAAAATTTTATTCCTTGGGTGCAAAGTTACTGCTATATTCATCTTAATAAATCAGACTAAATTATTTGGCAGGAAGCCAACTGTGACCCACACATTTCTAAAGAAATGACCAGAGATCGAAGATGATTATTTTCATCTCTTATGATTGAAGAAATATTTGTCTTGTTTTCCTGTTGCCCAAGATTGGAGTTTTTTTCCTCCTTCTGGTATGTTGCCTCTAAACCCATGTGCCATTTTCACCACAAAGCTCCCTGGATTCTCCAGAGACAGAACTAATGGGATATATATATATACACACACACACATAGTATTTATAGCAATACGAAATATATGAATACACAGTCATATATAGTATTTATTATATAAATATTTGCATATTATATATAATGAAGATAATTATGTTGTATATTAAATATATTGTGTATATATATATTAATATATATTGTAAATACAGATCTTCCTTGACTTATGATAGTGTTACATCCTGATAAACCCATTACAATTTGAAATTATTTTAAGTCGAAAATGCATTTAATACACCTAACCTGCCAAACATCATAGCTTAGCCTAGCCTACCTTAAACATGCTCAGGACACTGACATTAGCCTACAGTCAGGCAAAATTATCTAACACAAAGCCTATTGTATAATACAGTGTTGAATAGCTCATGTAAATTATTAAATACTGCACTGAAAGTGAAACGGAGTGTCTGGGTAGAGAATGGTTGTCAGGGTATCAGTTGTTCATCCTGGTGGTGGCATGGCTGCCCGGGAGCAGCCCAGCATCACAGGAGAGTATCTTACCGTGTGCACATCGCTAGCCCTGGGAAAGGTCAACATTCAAAGATCAAGGTTTCTACTGAATGTGTGTCACTTTCACACCATCGTAAAGTTGAAAAATCCTAAGTCGAACCCCGGGGGGACCATCTGCATTTATCATGATGAATTGGCTCATGCAATGGCGGAGGAGAAGAAGTCCTGCAACAGCTGCCGTCTGTGAGCCGTAGACCCAGGAGAACCGCTGGTGTAGTTCCGTCCAAGTCGGAAGCCCTGGGGACCAGGAGAGCCAGTGGTGTGAGTCGCATCCAAGGGCAGAATACCCATGTCCTAGGTCAGCAGTCAGGCAGAGAGAGTAGAATTGTTCCTTTCTCGACCTTTTTGTTCTGTTCAGGCCCTCAAGGATTGGATGAGGCCCACCCACACTGAGGAGGTGAATCTGCCTTACCGAGTCTGCTGATTCAAATGCCAATCTCGTCCAGAAACCCCTTCCCACACACGCCCAGGAATAACGTGTAGCCATAACGTCTGGTTACCCCACGAGGCAGTCAAGTTGGCATGTCACGCTCCGTCGCGAGCGACTTTGGTCTGTTGTCATGTTTGTCGAGCCCCTGGTTTCCACTCAGTGGTTCCTGGTGCTGAACAGGGAAGAACAAATCTGACTCCATATTGGGTCTGTTTCTTTAACCTTTGTATTCTGTTGCTTTTGCTACAAGTTAATCACCAAAGGGGTTGCTGCCTATAAGCTTAGACTATGCATAGTGGCCCATCTCTGGGAACCCTGCCTCCCAGGTCGTGAGCATTAAGCTAACATACCTTTGTTTAGCTCCCAGGAAACATCCTGACCAGGCCCACCTGTGAAGGACTGCAGGGAGGAAGAAGTGAACACCTCCCCTCTGGAGGCTGATGGGAGCCAGGAAATGCTTGGCTTTGCTCCGTCCCCTTTTAGTATAAAAGGAGCCTGCGTTCTAACTCAGGCAAGGTGGATCTTTGGGGCACATGACCACCACCTTCTCAGTCTGCTGGCTTTCCAGATGAAGTCGCTCTTTCTCGCCTCAGCAGGTCGTCTCTCCGTATCTTGGACTCGGCAACAATGGGGGCTGTGAGAGCAGAACGGATTGATGACAGGATTTCTCCTTTTGAGGAAGAGACACTTCAGGAGGACAGCTGTCTCTGCCTGGCCCAGCTCTTGACTCAAGCTGACATGGTAACTCTGACAGCTGATGCAGCTGGATGAGCATCCTGAAGGTCAGCCGGGACCTTCCGGGGAGGAAAGCCTGCAGGGGACTTCCTGGGCTTGGGGCTACTCTCCTTCACCCCCTCACCTGCTGGGCCCCAACTGACCAGTTCGTGAAGCCACTGCCCGGCAGGACACCAGCTGTCTTTGGAAAGATCTTGCTACGAGCCATTTTCCTCCGATGATGAAAGGAAAACTTTTCTCAGGAGAATGCACTGCTTTATAGAAACAACCGTTTTCGTAAATATAGCCCGTGCCCCATTTGTGAACAGCGGTTCGTGCATTACTGCAATGGAGTGACTCTCCTTAGTTTAGGACGGGGAAGACTCATGGGGAAAAGTGGTTGGACTTGGGGTGGGACTGGATTTCCTTCTTTCTCTTTAAGTATCTGTATCAGCCGGCTGAGTGCGAGAAGCTGTCGAAATCCGTCACCATCACCCGAGCGCCGTTAGCAGGTACGGCCTCAGTGAGAAGGTATAAATGGTCAGAAATTCGGGGTCTGGAAATCAGAGCTATCACTCTTAGCAGCTGTGAGCTCTTTCTGAGAAAACAACAGGCACAGAAAAAGGTACTATTCCTGGAGACTTTCTTTGTTTCCCTCAACTAATGAGGTAAGTTGGACCCCTTTCCTTTTACTGGTGAAGTGCTCACATCTGGGTCTTATTTCAGATAACAATTGCCAGCCTCCAGGTATCACGTTCTGTAAATCTTAGTGAGTCTCTGGGCTTTTAGGCCAAACTGTCTGACAGTCTTCCGGGTGAGGGACCCAGATAAGACTGGGAGGCTTGAGAATGTAGGGCAGTCTTTCGGCTTCACAAGCAGCCAGAATTTTTCTTGATGTTTCTTTTAGCCTCTAACAGGGCTCAATGTCTTTGTTCCTGAGGGAAAGTTGTGGGCATATAACACCTACTGAGCTTCCCCAACTTGCCTCTGTGTCTCAGCTGGTAAACTTTGCCCCTGTTTCATTTTGAATCCATTCTGAAGTTCTCAGAATAAAAATACCAGCCAGTATATTTGATTTCATAATAATAGCTGACATTCACTAAGCACTGATTGTGTGTTCAGGCAGGCTAAGCATTCTGTATGCGTTCCATCAGCAAATGCCTGCTAAAGACTTTTTTTTTTTTAAGTGAAGTATAGTGGATTTACAATGTTGTGTTAGTTTCAGGTGTACAGCACAGTGATTCAGTTATACATATATATCTTATTTTTCAGATTCTTTCCCCTTGTCGGTTATTACAAAAAATTGAATATAGTTCCCTTTGCTGTACAGTAGGTCCTTGCTGGTTACCTATTTTATATATAGTAGTGTGTATATGTTAATCCCAAACTCCTAATTTATCCCTCCCCCCTTTCCCCTTTGGTAACCATAGTTTGTTTTCTATGTCTGGCCCACTAAAGACTCTTACGGCAGGTGTTACTCACATTTTGCTGATAAGGCTAGAGAAATCTTCCCTAGGCCACATAGCTAAGTAAGCAGTGAAATCAAAATTGCAAATTACGTTTGTGTAGCTGGAGATTTTAAACAAATTCCCTTATTCATGTTTGTTTGTGATTGGGAGGACACAAAGGAACTGCTTCAGTTATCCATTGTGAGGTCACAAATCTCCCCCAAACCTAGTGGCTTATAACAACAGTAATTTATTATTTCTCATGACACTGCCAGTTGACCAGGAGGTCTTGTCTCCCCTGAAGGTGAGTTGGCTGGAAGGTCCAACATGGGCTCACTCCCATGGCCGGCCGTCAGTGCTGGAGGCCAACTGGTGCTGTTAGCTGGACACCTCAGTTCTCTCCTACATGGACCTCTCGTGTGGCTGCTTGGGTTTCCTCACAGCAAGGTGACTGGGCTTTTAGAAGGAACATTCCAAGAAGACAAGCCCCATTGTGAAAGTGCTTACGAAAACTTCACTTGCTAACGGGCCCATGGGCCAAAGCTGGTCTCATGGCCAAGCCCTGAGTCAATGTGGGAAACTTCACAAGGACACGGATCTTGAGAGCTGGGGTTCACTGGGGTGGGGGTCATCAGTAACAGACTACAGGCATGATGGGATACTATTTTGTTGTTGTTGTTGTTGTTGCCTGAAAAGCATCCTTCTTTCCCCCTCAGGCTACTAGCAAAGCTCACCAATTAGCATTTCATGTTGCGTTTACAGCCCTTCGCATACAAGTTTTGAAATTTTGAGCAGTGATGTTTAGGCTGTTAAACTGATCAGTAGTTGGCTAATTCAGTTATTAATTTAATATTCCCTGCTTTCAAGGTGCTGTAGTCTAGTGAGAATTAACTTATTAGCACACTTGATAGCTTGTGTAATAATCACAAAACCCTAGCAATAGGTGTTACTGTCTCTGCTTTACAGGTGAGGAGGTGCCGTCACCTGGCCCAGGTCACACACCTGGTTCTCAGCAGATCTGGTTAGAGCGTCTGCTGGACCCCAAAGCCGTGCTCCTTGCTCCTCCCCATCCCCCCTCTGGTGCTGAACACACACTGGGGAGCTGAGGAATCGACAACACAGGGTGCTTGAAGGCTTGCAGGGAGGAGGAAAGATTTTTTAAAAGTGAATTGCAATTAAGTTGAGGAAGTTCACGGCAGCAAAAGTCTGTAGCCTCTAGCTAATTTCTTGCTGATGTGTTAGACTAGTGGGCCTGGTCTTAACCCTTCTGCATCTCTAACACTGTTTTTAAAAACTACATATAAAAGGGGACTTCTCTGGCGGTCCAGTGGTTAAGACTCTGCACTCCACTGCAGGGGGCAAGGGTTCGATCCCTGGTCAGGGAACTAAGATCCCACATGCCGTGCAGTGCGGCCAAAAAATTTTGAAAAAAGAACAACTACATATAAAATACACGCAGCATAAAATGTACCAGCTTAACTAGCGATAGGCGTCCAGCTCAGTGGCATTACGTACACGGGCACTGTTGTGTGACCACCAGCACTGATCCGCGAACTCTTTCATCATCCCAGATGGAAACTCCTGGCCCTCTAAGACTTCTGAACAGAAGAATTATCGGTGCCTTTTGAAACTTTATTTGGAAGGGAAGTGCTGCGTAAGTGCCCTTCATCTGGGCGCCCTGGGTTGGTCAGGACTGGACACCCCAAAATCCCATCAGGTTGCCTCTGGAATCTTCCTAAAGTTCAGAGGTGCCCCGTGGGGTTCAGGTCAATGAAAAGGAAGCCACGGTCGGGGGTGTCAGGAGGTCGCTGGAGGGAGGTGGTCGTTAGGGGCTGAATGGTGTCTCCCAAAATTCACATGCTTAAGTCCTAACTCGCCAACTCCACTACCACCACCCCGCACCTCAGAAGGTGAATATGCTTGGAGATTAGGCCTTTAAAGAGGTGATTAAGGTAAAATGATGTCACGTGGGTGGGACCTAAAGCCAGTGTAACTGGTGTCCTCGTTAAAAAGGAAAATTAGGACTGACATACACAGAGGGAGGACCCTGTGAGGACACAGGAGACGGCCGTCTACAAGCCAAGGAGGGAGACCTCGCAGAAACCAGCCCTGTGACATCTTGATCTTGGACGTCCAGCCTCCAGAACCGTGAGCACGTAAATTCTGTGGATGAAGCCACTCCGTCTGGTGGTGCTTGGTTTGGGCCACGCAGACTACCGTAGTGGGGAAGGACCCTGAGGCTTGGGGGCCGGCAAAGCTGTGGGCGTCAGTCCTAAGAGGGGCCGAGGGGGAGGCACCTGGTGGTCACTTGGTGAGCAGTGGTTTCAGGGAGAGAGGTAGAGGTCATTCTTAAATGCTCCTCCTGCGTGGTTCACTTGCTCTCGGTCAGAAGACCGGGATGTGATTCCAAAACCCGGATGCAGAGCCGGCAGGCCATGGATTTCTAAGAGGGGCCAACTCTGAACTGTGGTCCCCCGACAAGGACAGAAAGATGCAGCAGTGACTGTCAGCCCCGAGTCTACACGTTGGGCTGCAGCCCCTGGGATTTTTTAAAAAATAATTTAAAATTGTGGCAAAAAAACACAGCATAAAATCTACCTTCTTAACCGTGGTTAAGTGTACAGTTCAGTTACGTTAGCTACGTTCACATTGCTGGGCAGCACAGCTCCAGGAGGTCTTCATCTTGCAAAACGGAAACTCTGTACCCCCTGAACAACAGCTGTCCTTCCTCCCACAGCCCCTCAGGTTTTAAAGGGCGAACCCGCTGAGCCTGGAATTCTCCCAGCCTGGAGAGGCTTGGCTTTGGGGCTGCTGCGTGTCCTGGACTTTTCTTCTGTACGTCGTGCGGGTCCACGTGTGATATCTAAGGACCAAATTCTGACCCATGCCTGCAGTGAGGGAGATTAAAATCACAGTGGTTTACCTGCGGGCATCGCTCACTTGGTTCCCAGCGACCCCATGCGTAGGGACAGGAATGGGGTCCCTGTTCAGCAAGTCTGTGCATTGACAGAGCTTCTCGTTGCCTGTCATCCCCAGGCCGCAGGCCCCAGGCCCTTTCCCTCACCGGGACGGGAGGCATATGGTGCTGCCTTCCTGACTCCCAGGAGCCTGCCTCAGGGTCAGGGAGACAGAACCCTGACAGCGGCCGAACACAGGGCTCCGTCCTTAGCTGATAGTGAACATCCTGCACGCCGGGTAGTCGATACTCCTGTGTGATGGTGTAAGAAAAAAAAAACGGGGGGGACGCTTCCCTGGCAATAAATGAAGCAGAGACCCAGTGGCCACAGGACAGCGCCACTGCCGAGGGAAGCACAATGGGCAGGAGGATGGGGGAGAAGGGAGCATGTTGGGGGTCAGAGCTCCTGGATCCAAGCCCCTCGAAGGGTCGTCTGGCCAGGCCCATCGTGGGAGGGGTCTCCAGTCCTCAGCAGGGCAATAGGGGAGCAGCCGGGATGGCGGGAGCGAGGGGACCACTGGCCCTTCTTGGACACCATCCCAGAAGGCGAGAGTCCCACCTGCTCTTTCCGAGCCGGGCTTTGGCCATCGGGCTCCTGGGGTTCGTGGGAGGGAAGTGGGCGAATCCACACCTGCCGGGGATACACTGCCATCGGCCACTTGTCCATGGTGTTGGCAGCAACTGGCCGGAACAGACACGCACGGTGCAGGCCCAGATGCCAGGACAGGTTGTGGAGAGAGCAGCTTCACGTTTCTCGACCCCCTGTAGGTAAAGCAGAGGGCGGAAGAGGAGCCACTTGAAATACCTAAAATATCTGAGGTAGGTTTATGGGTAGAAATTTCTTTCACAAGATGCTGTGTTTCAAGAGGAAGCAGAGTGTCTATTTTCACCACGATGGAGACTTCCCAGCACTTGGGGAAGGTCGTGGTCACCTCCTTGCTGTCCTTTAGCCTAGGAAACTAACGAAGGGGCGGAAGGGGATTGATTTGTCCGCCTCCTTCTTCCCTAGAAGACGGCAGACAGCAAGTTGCCACTTGGCCTGAACCCACGGCCTGTGTGACCAACAGCGTAGACCCAAGCGAAGCCGGTGGGACAAGAATTGTTCCCGCAGGAGCTCGCTTTCAGCCTCGGGGTCGGGGGCTGCTCCCCACTTTCTCCGGGGCCTTTCAAAGCAGCTACCTTCCTGCCTCAGGCACTTTCGGGAGGAAAGAAATGCATATTTAAAGGAGGCTGAATTTTATGTAAAAACAAGGCACAGGACCAGCTGTGAGGGCCCAGCCAGAGAGGGAAAACATCCATTTAAATATTTGATTTGCATCCAAAATCCACTCCATCGGAGACCTGGCACTCACAGCAGTCTGCTGACCTGCCTGAGAAATAACGCAGACGTTTCTGGTGTGCCTGAGAGGAAGCCTCGACTCCCCGGGACCCCAGAGCCAAGAGCACCCGTCCGGCCCAGGATGCCGGTCAGCCAAGCTCAGCTGAAGCCAGAGCTGCCCGAGCCACTGCTTTCGCTGCGCTGGGGCCTGAGCCTCCTCGGTCACAGCCAAGTAGGGCCCGAGGCTTCAGGGGGTGGGGCAGAGCTTCCCCGTAGTTTCCTGATGCTCCCTTTGGATCCTTGAGCAGCAGATTTCTGAGTTTTCCTGCCCAAACCCAAGACCACCGGTGAAGAATCAGCTGCAGTGTGCAAAGCCATTCCATTTTGCAACTGCTGTTTTCATTCAGAGCTTTCTGGAATTCCAGCGGCTGCCGCCAGTAGGTTCGTGTCTTTTGTCTTCAGGCTTGAAGGGCACTGGGACCTCTGAGGTGAGGATATGGGGGAGAAGGGCCTGACTGTATCAGAGATCAGGGCAGCACCCCAAAGTGGAGCCTCCCAGACACTCAGCTGTCCCCCAGGGGCCAAGGTACCATTTGTGAAAAAGCAAAGCACGAGAAGTGCAAATAATACAAACAAGCCTCCTCCCTCCTTCCACGCCTGGCAATAACAGGTGCCCAATAAACGGCAGCTGAATTGAATTTTTTGTTGGAAAGAACTGCTTCCCTGACTGCAAACTCCTCCACCCTCCCTGCAGGCTTCAGGACGGCCAGGTTACTCTCGCCTCCTAGGCTGAGCTCCACCAAGTCCCGGCCACGTGCATTTTAAGAAACATTTTGCTAATCAAGAGTGCTGGAGACATTTTGTCCCCGATATTCAAACATGCGTGTCAAGGAGGAAAACAAACTCTATAGAAGTCTTTTTAAAATATTTATTTATTTACACTGTGGTAAAATATGCAACATAAAACTTTCCATCTTAACCAATTTCAGGTGCACAGTTCAGTGGCAGTAGGTACATTCACACTGCTGTGCACATGTCACCACCATCCATGTCCAGAACTTTTTTCTTCTGGAAATTCCAGAAGAAAATTCTTCTGGAAAGTTCTTCTGGAACTGGAATTCTGTCCCCATTAAACCACACACACCCTCCTCCCCCAGCCCCCGGCCGCCACCCTTCTACTTTCTTCTCAGTGAATCTAATGACTCTGGCAATGTCATATACGCGGAAAGAAAACTTTTTTTTTAATTTAGGAAAGATCTTGAGGCTAAGGAGAGGATAATCTTTTCAGGCACAAAATCAAAATTTCTGTTCTGTTAAATCAGTGACGGAGTCCTGTGGCGCTCCTCCCAGCACCAGCCTTTCTCTTGGTCACATGAGAGGCGGGAGTGAGGGTGACCAGGGTCTGCGTTTCTGGGGGCCTCTGGGCCCTTGTCTCGGAGCCTGAGTCTATCCGCTGGAGCGCTCCCACCCAGCCCACCTGCTGCACCCACGGTGACCCTGTGGCCCTGACCTTTCGCTCCCTCCCTCCCTCCCTCCCTCCGGCCACGTTTCCCTTCGGGCTTTACTGTGCGCCATCTCCCCACAGCCTTGACCCTGGTGCTCCATCCCCCAGGCTGCCCACTTACCTCCCGTCTCTGCAGCCGGGCTCCTCCCCAACCCCTCCCGGGTGCGTGTTGAGCCCCTGAGCTACTTCCTAATTGCCAGTCCAGTAGCCTGTTACGGGCTGAACTGCACCCCGCACCCCCAAATAAATTCCTATGTTGAAGTCCTAACGCTCGCACCTCACAACACGCGTGTATTTGAAGACACAGCCTTTAAGGAGGTGATTAAGATAAAATGAAGTCATGGGGCTGGGCCCCAGTCGTATATGAGTGGAGTCCTTGTAAGGAGAGATGAGGACA
Source organism: Balaenoptera acutorostrata (assembly GCF_949987535.1). Taxonomy (NCBI): domain Eukaryota; kingdom Metazoa; phylum Chordata; class Mammalia; order Artiodactyla; family Balaenopteridae; genus Balaenoptera; species Balaenoptera acutorostrata. The sequence continues at coordinate 104,088,965 of NC_080073.1, forward strand.
CAGACACACACAGAGGACGACCACGTGAGGACGCAGGGAGGAGATGGCCGTCTGCAGCCCAGGAGAGAGGCCTCAGCGGAAAACAGCCCTGCAAAACCCTGACCTTGGGCCTCAGCCTCCAGGACACTGAGAGAAAACGACTCTGTTGTTTGTGTCGCCCAGTCTGTGGACCTGCCGTGGTGGCCCCCGCAGACCAACACAAGGCCCTTTATGGTCCTTACCTGTCCGGCCCTGGGCACTGCGCTCTGCGGCTCCCGGATGGACCCATCGCTCTTCTGAGGCCCCGTCGTGGCTCCTCTTCCTCTGCGGCCCCCGGGCCTGGGCTCCAGGTGACCGTCACTGCCCCCTCCACCTTTGTTCCCTGAGCGCCTCTCTCACCTGCTGGCTGACCCGCACGCTCACATCCCTGCAGTCTCCCTGAGCCTCCAATGGCGCGTCTAACTGCTGGCTGGACATCTGCTAGATTATTCCACAGGCACCTCAGACTCAACCCTTCCCAGGTGCCCCCTCCCACCGCACCTGGTTTCCTCACGAGCCCTGCACTCCCCTCCTGCGAGCTAGCGGCTCAGCAGCCATCACTGACTCCTCCTTCCTTCAACCCCAGCCGAACACCGAGTCCTGCTGACTTCACTTCAAAGGTATCTTTTTTTAATGAATTTTTTTTTTGGCTGCACAGCATGGCTGGTGGGATCTTAGTTCCCCGACCAAGGATCGAACCCAGGCCCCCTGCAGTGGAAGTGCGGAGTCTTAACCACTGGACCGCCAGGCAAGTCCCCAAAGGTATTTTTAAAAATCCCATCCGTGTTTCCCTGTCACTTACAGGATGAAACTCTAGCTCATTAACTTGGTACCAAGGCCCTCCAAGACCCCACCGCAGGTCCCTTCTCCTCAGCTCCAAGCTCCACACTCCGGCCCTTCCTGGGACCCTAGGGGCTGCCCGCTCCCGCTGCGCTGTCTCAGTCCTGGGACTCTCTTGTCTGTCGCGACTGCTCTTCTCCTTTTCTGTCATATCCTTTTAAGCTATTCATCCTTTAAGATCTCCTCCAGGAGAGCATCCGTGAATTCCCAGACTGGGTCTTGATGCCTCCATCGCATCCTGGGCGCTCTGGTCACCATCGGAACCATGGTCCAGCCATCGTGGTTACAGTCAGGCAGCAGAGTCGTGTACTGAGCAGTTCCTGAGTGCTGGGCACCTGGCTGACTGGCTGGTCTCATTTCATCCTTACAGCCCTGTGAGGTGGGTACCGTCTTTGCCCCCAGGTCACAGATGAGGAAATGGAGGGCTATTTGAAGCACTGTCCATAGCGGTCGTTCATATCATCACCTTGTATCCTAATCTGTTGCTGTAGCTTCCTGCCCTTGAGAATAGGAGCCGTATCTAATTTATTTGCGGATCCCCAAGGCTTAGCATAGACCCTGATAAGAAGTAGTTGCCACATAGAACAGAGCAGAATAGAACAGAGCATCTCACCAGGCCAACTGGCCCAGCGAAGGCAGACGTCTCCGCCTCCTGGCCTGAATTCTGCCCTTGTCCTGCCCAGGGCTGGCCTTAGGGGTAAACTCAGAACTGGGGTCCGTATGGGGTCAGTTCTGGCTCTACCAAAGGAACCCTCCCACAATAAAAAGGGTCTTTCCTATCATCTCTAGCAAGCTTCACAGCTATCTCTTTAACTGGATGAAGACCTTCATTCCATGAGTTAAAGTAAAGATTTAAAAGAAAATATAACCATTTCCCCCCTTTCTCTGCTTGGTATTTCCCAATTTTACCCACTGTTCAATTTGTTGATTTGGAGACTAACCCTTCCCCTCTATCCATTTATTCCAGAATCCATAGCGCTCTTGGTTTGTTTTAAAGCCACGAAGAAAGCATATATCTTTGAAAGGTGTGTGTATAAATATTACCTGGAAACCAGTCTACTGAGAGCATTTTATTGTTTTTTTTTGTTTTTTTTTTTAAATTTATTTATGGCTGTGTTGGGTCTTCGTTTCTGTGCGAGGGCTTTCTGTAGCTGCGGCAAGTGGGGGCCACTCTTCATCGCGGTGCACGGGCCTCTCACTATCGTGGCCTCTCTTGTTGCGGAGCACAGGCTCCAGACGCGCAGGCTCAGTAATTGTGGCTCACGGGCCCAGCTGCTCCGCGGCATGTGGGATCTTCCCAGACCAGGGCTTGAACCCGTGTCCCCTGCATTGGCAGGCAGATTCTCAACCACTGCGCCACCAGGGAAGCCCCATTTTATTGTTTTATATGGTGCCTGCAGAGCAAGTGAGGATGATAATTAGGAGGGTTTGTTTTAAATATAATCAGTGAGAAGCACGACAGGAGTAGATTTTTACAATAATCTTAAAAAAAAGTGGAAGTGTAATGTACAATACAGAAAAGCCACAGATATGCAGAGTACAGCCTGATGTCTTGTCACGAAGTGAGCACATCTGGATCACTGGCCCCCAGGTCAAGAGACGGAGTATTACCACAGCCCCTCCCCGCAGGCACCCACCTCCGAGCGCTAAGGTAACCGCTATACTGACTCCTAGCACCATAGGTTCGTTTTGCCTGGGTTTTTTTTTTTTTTTTTAAAGATTTATTGATTGATTGATTACTATGTTGGGTCTTCGTTTCTGTGCGAGGGCTTCCTGTAGTTGCGGCAAGCGGGGGCTACTCTTCATCGCGGCGCGCGGGCCTCTCACTGTCGCGGCCTCTCTTGCTGCAGAGCACAGGCTCCAGACGTGCAGGCTCAGTAGTTGTGGCTCACGGGCCCAGTTGCTCCGCGGCATGTGGGATCCTCCCAGACCAGGGCTCGAACCCGTGTCCCCTGCATTGGCAGGCAGACTCTCAACCACTGCGCCACCGGGGAAGCCCGTTTTGCCTGGTTGCAACGTCGTGTAAATGGAACCATGCGGTGTGCACTCTTTGGAATCTGGGTTCTTTTGCTCAACATTATGTTGGTGACATTCATCAGCTATGCAGAGCTGTTGTTGATCCATTTTCATTACTGTAAGGATCCCTTTTATAGATATATTATGATGTATGCATCCACCATTCTCCTGTTGATGGACATGCGAGGCTATTGGAAAGAGCGCTGCTGTAGATGTCCTAGTACACATCACTGGTGGCAGTATGTACACATTCCATTTGGGTCTATGCCCAGAAGTGGGTTTCTAGGTAGGAGGGTATGCCCGGCTTTAGTGGATACTGCCCAAGAGTTTTCCAAAGTGGTTGTGCTATTTTACATTCCCACCAGCAGTGGATGAGTGTTTCAGTTACTCCAGATTCTCCCCAACACTTGGCATTAACGGTCTTTTTAATTTTAGCCATTCTGGTAAGTGTGCATTGATTTCTTGCTGTGGTTTAAATTTGTCTGATGACTTGTGAGGTTGAGCATTTTTTGTATATTTCTTGGCCATTTGTATTTCTTTCTTTTTTGGTGAAGTCCCTGCTCTTTTCTTTCTTTAATTAACTTGACTATTTTACTTTATTGTGGTAAGATATATATAACATCAAATTTGTCATTGTTAAGTGTACAGTTCAGTGGTATTAGTATATTCATATTACGGTGTAACCATCACCACCATCCATTTCCAGCTGTTTGTCTCTTATGCCCTTTTTTCAATTGGGTTATCAGCCTTTTTCTTATTAATTTGCAGGAATCCTTTACATATCCTGGATACCAGTCCTTTGTCTGTTTTATATATATTATGAATATGCTTCTTCCTCTGAATTACCTTTTCACTCTTATGGATGAAAAGAATGCCTAATTTTACAATTGGAAAGCTTCTGCACAGCAAAAGAAATGATCAACCAATGAAATGGGAGAAAATATTTGCAAAACACACATCTGATAAGGGATTAATATCCAAAATATATAAGGAGGACTTCCCTGGTGGCACAGTGGTTAAGAATCTGCCTGCCAATGCAGGGGACACGGGTTCGAGCCCTGGTCAGGGAACTAGAACCCACATGCCGTGGAGCAACTAAGCCTGTGCGCCACAACTACTGAGCCTGTGCTCTAGAGCCCGTGAGCCACAACTACTGAGCCCATGTGCCACAACTACTGAAGCCCGCGTGCCTAGAGCCCGTGCTCCGCAACAAGAGAAGCCACCACAAAGAGAAGCCCACGCACCGCAACAAAGAGTAGCCCCCACTCACCGCAACCAGAGAAAGCCTGCAGGCAGCAATGAAGACCCAATGCAGCCAAAAATAAATAAATTAATTAAAAATATATATATAAGGAACTCAAACAACTCAACAGCAAAAGAACAAATAATTCAATTAAAAAATGGGCAGAGGGCTTCCCTGGTGGCGCAGTGGTTGAGAATCTGCCTGCCAATGCGGGGGACACGGGTTTGAGCCCTGGTCCAGGAAGATCCCACACGCCATGGAGCAATGAGCCCATGCGCCGCAACTACTGAGCCTGCGTACTACAACTACTGAAGCCTGCGTGCCTAGAGCTGGTGCTCTGCAACAAGAGAAGCCACCGCAATGAGAAGCTCACGCACTGCAACGAAGAGTAGCCCCCACTCGCCGCAACTAGGGAGACCCTGAGCGCAGCAACAAAGACCCAACACAGCCAAAAAACAAATAAATAAATAAATAAATTTATAAAAAAATAAAAAATAAATGGGCAGAGAATCTGAATAGACATTTTTTTTTCAAAGAAAACATACAGATTCCAACAGGTACAGGGGAAAGGGTGCTCAACATCACTCATTGTCAGGAAATGCAAATTAAAACCACAACGAACTATCACCTCACACCTGTTAGAATGGCTATTATCAAAAGACAAGAGATAACAAGTGCTGGTGAGTGTGTGGAGAAAAGAGAAACCTTGTAAACTGTTGGTGGGAATGTAAATTGATGCAGCCACTACGGAAAACAGTATGGAGGTTCCTCAAAAAATTTAAATAGAACTACCATATCATCTAGCAATTCTACTTCTCAGTATTTATCTTAAGGAAATAAAAACACTAACTGAAAAAGATATCTGCACCCCCATGTTCATTGCAGCATTATTTACAATAGCCAAGACATGGAAACAACCTAAGTGTCCATCAGTGAATTAATGGGTAAAGATATCATAAACAAACACACATAAAACAGAATATCATTCAGTCATAAAAAAGAAGGAAACCCTGCCATTTGTAACAACATGGATGGACCCTGAGGGCATGCTAAGTGAAATATGTCAGACAGAGAAAGACAAATACTGTATGATCTCTCTTATACTTGGAATCTAAAAAAAAACCAAAACATCAAAGCCAAGCTCATAGCTACAAGGAACAGATTGGTGGTTGCTAGAGGTGAGGGAGGTGGGTAGTGTGGGGGGAGGAGAAAGGGGTAAAGGGGATTCAAAAGGTGCATGTTTCCAGTATAAAATAAATAACTCCTGGGGATGTAATGTGTAGCATGGTGACTATAGTTAAAAACACTAAATTGCATATTTGAAAGTTGCTAAGAGACTAGATCTTTAAAATTCTCATCACAAGAAAAAAAAATGTAACTGTGTGGTGACGAATGTTAACTAAACTTAATGTGGTGATCATTTCGCAACATATGCATATATCAAATCATTACATTGTGTACCGTAAGCTTATACAATGTTACATCTCAATCATATCTCAATCAAACTGGGGGAAAAAAGAAATTTTTATTGATCTTTTCCTTTTGTGTTAGTCTTTTTTG